>NW_017731823.1:568672-754040 GCF_001890085.2 Hipposideros armiger
CAGCAGCTCACTGCAGCTGCTGGCCGCTCACGCTGGCTGCTGGCTACACACGGTAGCCCATGGCAACCCACTGCAGCAGGGGTTGCAGCCTATGCCGACGCCGGTGACTCATGGGCCGAGCTCCAAGTTATGCCAACGCCGGTGACTCATGGGCCCAGCTCCAAGTTGAGCTCTTATTCAGCATCTTAGCTGCAGAGGGCAGTGTCACTGGCTCTCATATGTGGGATCCAAACCGGGGCCCTCTGTCGTCCCAAGCCAGCTCTTAACCAATGCGCCACTCGACTGGCCCTCCTCTGCCCATTTTTTAATTGGATTGTTTGTTTGTTTGTTGTTGAGTTGCATGAGTTCCTTATATATTTTGGATATTAGCCCCTTATCGGAGACATTGTTTGCAAAAATCTTCTGCCATTCAGTTGGTTGCTACTTTATTTTGTCGATGGTTTCTTTTGCTGTGCAGAAGCTTTTTAGTTTGGTATAGTCCCATTCATTTATTTTGGCTTTTACTTCCTTTGCCTTTGAGGTCAAATTCAAAAAATTCTCTTTGATCCCAAGGTCCATAAATTTAGTACCTATGTTTTCTTCTATGCAGTTTATTGTTTCAGGTCTTATGTTTAGGTCTTTGATCCATTTTGAGTTAATTTTGGTATATGGTGAGAGATAGCAGTCTAGTTTCATTCTTTTGCGTGTGGCTTTCCAATTCTCCCAGCACCATTTATTGAAGAGACTGTCTTTTTTCCATCGTATGCTTTTGGCTTCTTTGTTGAAATTACCTGTCCATATTTATGTGGGTTTATTTCAGGGTTCTCAATTCTATTCCATTGGTCCATGTGTCTGTTTTTCTGACAATACCATGCTGTTTTGATTATTGTTGTCCTGTAGCACAAGCTGAAGTCAGGTGGTGTGATACCTCCAGTATTATTATTTCTTAGGGTTGCTTTGGCTATTTGGGATCTTTTGTGGTTCTGTACAAATCTGATGGGGTTTTTTTTTGTTGTTCTATTTCTTTAAAAAATGTGATTGGGATTTTGATGGAGATTGCAGTAAAGCTGTATATTGCTTTGGATAATATGGTCATTTAAACAATGTTGGTTCTCTCAATCTTGAACACGGAATATCTTTCCATTTCTTTGTGTCTTCCTCAATTTCTTTAAAAAATATCTTATATTTTTCAGTGTATAGGTCCTTCATATCCTTGGCTAAGTTTATGCCTAGGTATTTTATTCTTTTCATTGCAATTGCAAATGGATTTTTTTTTAATTTCTTTTTCTGAGATTTCATTGTTAGTATATAGGAATGCAATGGATTTTTGCACGTTGATTTTTGTAGCTGACAACTTTACTGTATTCGTTTGTTGTACTCACTAATCATCATAGAAATGCAAATAAAAACCACCATGAGTTATCACCTCACACCAGTTAGAATGGCTATCATCAACAAGACAAAAACTAAAACTGTTAGAGAAGCTGTGGAGGAAAAGGAACCCTCATAAACTGTTGGTGGGAATGCAGGTTGGTGCAGCCACTATGGATGGCAGTGTGAAGGTTCCTCAAAAATTAAGACTAGGATCACCACATGATCCAGCAATCCCTCTCCTGGGTATCTACCCAAAAAAATCTAAAAACATTTATCTGTAAATATATATGTGCTCCAATGTTTATTGCAGCTTTATTTATGGTGGCCAAGACATGAAACAACCCAAGTGTCCTTCGACAGATGATTGGATAAAGAAGATGTGGTATATATACACAATGAAATACTATTCTACCATAAGAAAAGATGAAATAGTGACATTTCTGACAACATGGATGGATCTTGAGATTATTATGCTAAGTGAAATAAGGCATTACAGAAAAAGTTGAGAACCATGTGATTTCACTGATGAGATATAAAACTGGAAGTAACAAAGGAAGAAGACAAACAAATAAAGAATAAAACACTCATAGACACAGACAACAGTTAAGTGGTTACCAGAGGGTAAGGGGGAAAGGGGGTGGTAGATGAGGGTAAATGGGGTCAAATACTATATGGTTATGGAAGGAGAACTGACTCTGGGTGGTGAACATGCAATGTAATATATAGATCATGTATTACAGAATTGTACACTTGAAACCTATGTAATTTTACTAACCATTGTCACCCCAATAAATTTTAATTAAAAAAAAGAATTATTAGAGTAATGAAGTAAAACACAAGCATATTATATAGAAGACCATTTTCTTAATTTAAGTATAGTTAATATACAATATTATATTGGCTGTATTAGTTTCAAGTATTCAACATAGATTTGACATTTTTATATCCTAAATGTAATCATCTCACTAATTCTAGTAATCACCTGCCACCATGTTAACTTATCACAATATTATTAACTATTATTTCCCTTCCCCTTTTCATTCATGTCCCCACCCCTGTCTTCTGGTAACCATCCCTTTGGTCTCTGTTTCTATGAGCCTGTTTTTATCATTTTGTTTGTTCATTTGTTTTGTTTTTTTTTAGATTCCAAATATAAATGAAACAGATGGTATCTGCCTTTCTTTGCCTGGCTTAAAAGCAGATATACCATATGACTCAGGAATTCCACTTCTGGGTATTTATCCAAAGAAAATGAGAACACTAATTCAAAGAGATGTATGTACTCCTATGTTCATTGCATTACTGACAATAGCCAAGATATGGAAGCAACCTAAGTGACCATCAATGGATGACTGGATAAATAAGGTGTGATATATACAACATATTAATACACACACACACAATGGAGTATTACTCAGCCATAAAAGAAGAATGAAATCTTGTTCTTTGCAACAACATGGATGGATCTAGAGGATATTATGCTAAGTGAAATAAGTTAGGCAGAGAAAGCCTGTTTTGTTTAATTATAAGATTCAACAGATATAAAACCAACTCTGTCAAACTGTTATAAAAATTTCTATACATTCATTCTCCATTTCTGTAGTTGTCTCATCATAAATTATCACAGATATCAGTCCATGAACAGCATTTTAAATGAGGTTGATCTGATGCACAAGTGTTGAAAACCCAGAGAAAGGACAGTACATCCAAAGTTAAATGTTGGGAAGGCAGAGCATATGGGTTCAGATAGAGTTAGAACAGTAGAGTTCTGGGAGGGTGCGGGGGTTGTCTTCTGTTGGTTTCTATTTCCTCTGTAAAGATAGAATGAGAGTGAAGATGAGGTATGGAGTGTTGAAGGATTGAGAGAGAATTGACTAAGGAAATCTAGAAGGATTGCCAAGTAGTCATAAAGACTCACTTGAGATTTGGAGTCATGATTAAAAGTTAGTCCAGCTGGTACTGTGGCATATATTTTTTAAAACCACATACGCCTTCTTTGGATGCATATAGGAGAAGGGTTATATTTAACCAGGGTCAGAGAGAGAATGACAGAGGGAATGAAGGCAAGGGAGGAGAAAGTGCTTTTCTAGCAACATGTCTCAGATAAATTCATTTTCCTACAATCCTGCTGCCACCACTCTTGTAAAAGCACTCATTGTTAAATGTCTTATTTGCTGTAATAATCCCATGAATGATTTTCCTTTGCTAATGTACCCTGCATTTATAACCACATTAATCTTTCTAAAACTCTACATTCATGATCTTATTCAGTTAGCCTTAGAACTTGTGGTGCTTCCTTTTTGCTCTGGATACAAACTCTACCTACCACTTAAGACCTCCCAGAACTCATACATTTATCTTCTTGAGCACACACTGGATCAACTCATCAAATCATTGTTCATTGTTAATTTCCCTCTCTCATATATATATTTGTAAACACACACACACACACACACACACACACACGTACAGGCCCCAGAGGAATGGACTTCGTGTTCTGCATGTCATCAATATTCTACACTTCCTTCAAGATAGTTGAAATTATATTTCAATTTAATAAACATTTATTGAATAGCTACTATGCACCAGTCACTGCTCTACATAAAGGGGATTAAAATATAGTTTTCCTTGCTCCTTTTGATACAGGCACCATTGTTTATTCCCCTATCTGAATGTTTAGAGTATTTATTGTTTATAACTTGAATATATGTATTTTGATTATTTATGCCTTAGGTATTCTTTAAGCTATTTTGTTTGTCTTGTCATCCTTGTTACTGTGTAAGTTTCACAAGGGTATATTTCCTTTATATCCTTATGATGGTATAGATTTAGAGTACTCATTTATTAATACTTGGTGTCTTCATAACTTTAGTAGGACCTGGAAATTGCATGTCTGAAATAGTAGAGCTCACAGAATGTCTAATATTTATGCCTTTTAGAATTCATTTACTTTACCAGTTACAGTGTATTTGGCTTAAATTAACAGAAACTCAACTAACAATGAATTAAACAAAGAGAGTTAGTTTGCTTTCTTATAAAAGTCCATAATTAGGTAGTACCTATAACTGGACCTAGGCTCCATCATCATTCTGTCCTAGGGCTTCTCACTTCATGGCAGCACGCTTCACTTAAAAGGATGCAGAACTGAAGAGTATTTGCAAGTGACAGAGATTTCTCCCTTTTGTTGAACAGCAAGATACTTTTCACAAGTTTCCCAATGTCTCCCTACATTTTATTAGCTATTACTCAGTCAGACTGCCTCCCAGAGCTACAAGGAAGATTAGAAAAGTGGCTATTTCAATTTCTTTAACATCTATTATAAGAGGTGGCAAAGGCAGAGGGAATTAATAATAATTATATTTAACCAAATATTTGTTTGCTTATAACATTTGTCTAGTTCATTTCTTCCAAGCCAAATCATTCATTCTTTGCACAGGTCTCCAACTCTGAAACACCAAAGCATGCTACTTTCTATGTGGAATGCCTTTCTCCTCAAGTTTAACAAGCTTGTCCTGCCATGACTTTCAGCAGGGGTTTTAGTTCCTCTTTGTACCCATGAACATAATTGGAAATTATACTTCTGATCACTTGATTATCCAGTTTCGGGCTAACTCAAATAGTATTAGGATTGCTTAAAGCCTGAAAATGAATCTATGACACCTCTATCACGACCAACTTTCAGTCCATGCCATTAGATTCAAAGATTTTAGGTTCACCTCACATATCTACTTGTCTCTAACATATTAATAACTTATTGAAAATAAAAAGAGGGGAGGTGTCATCTGGAAACACTAGTTAGATCATTGATGGATAAGTAGGTTTTTAAACGTTAGTATTTTTCCAGTGCTTCTAATATGCTAATAGCCTGTTAACTCTCCAAAAAGGGTATATAACATTAGGTTTTTTCAATATATTTAACATGATTTATCTATGGTATTATTAAATTCAGCATGATTTACTTCTTCAGAGAGCATTTTGTAGAACCAGTGTTTGAAGGAAAAACCTTTCAGGATGCTGCTCTAGATATTTCCATACATTTCGATGCCTATTTCTGTTATAGACCTGAGGACTCAGGACCTTAAGTGACTTAAAATAGCACAGAACACAATTATACTACCTAGGTTCAACCCCATGGTCCCATATTTTTTGCAGAACCCCAGTATTCTTCAAAGTTGAACTGAGTAATTGTTCCCCAGCTGACCTATACATGGAGTCCAGGAAAAAGGCACACTGTGCCCAACCCTATTGCTACCTCTTCTCCCATATCAGTGACATGAATAATGTGAAAGTCATGACCATCTGGGATTTTCCATGTTACTGATTCTTAGACTCCATTATGTATATAGTTAACTTAGAGACTACGTGACTATAATATAATACAACTTTCTAAAGATACACAAGTTTCCTAATGAAATAGTAGAGCCACAGAATGTGTTTCAGAGGTCATTTGGGCTCACACTCAGCCAACACAACACCTGAAGCATCCAAGGCAGATGGCTGCCTGGCCCAAGGGTGTCCAGCCAGACTGAATGTGGAAGCCAAAATTCACCAGTGTCATCAACAAAGGACTTCAGGTTTTTTTTTTAGTAATAAATAGGCAGAAGAATGCAAAATGAAATCTTTGTTACAGAACACTCAAATGTCTCAATAGTGTCACTTTATCTTAGCCCTTTCAAAAGATATTAACTTAAATCACATCAATGTGTTTACTAATGAAATTCTTAACCTCTTCTTTTCATTTTCACTTCAAGACCTGCTGATATAGTTATAAAAAGTATAACTATATTTATGTGAATTTGATTTTTCCCAAAACCATAGAAATGGCTGGCTTCAGATAGCCTTAAGGCCAAGAAGATCCACCATTGGTTTTTATAAGACCACAGAAGTAATATTAGAAAAGACTTACCAAAAGGAATTTAAATGAGTGATTTGCTAATCTTAAAGGACCTCTCTAATACACTGCATCTTTTGTGTTTTCTCCTAGTATTCTTAGCCAAGTAAAGAAAGCATTTTAGAAATTAAAAAAACAAAACACAACAAAAATAGAAAAAAAAAAAAAAGCTTAAGTTTTAGTGAGTATAAATGACTTCTCCAAAGGCAAAGAGATAGAAGGTGCAACATGAGAATTGCAACTCAAGTTTTCTGGATAGAGTTGAGTTTTCTTTTCCATCTTATTAGAGGTTATTTCCAGGCCTTCTATGTTTAAATGGCTTCTCTCCTTTAACCTCAATCAGTGTTCAGCAGAAATGGAAGTCAGCTGGCTATCATCCTGCATATGCCTTCTTAACACAGAAGATGGATAGTAGGTGTTCACATAGCCAAAACAGAAATTCCATGTACACTATATCTAAGGTCCAAATTCATCCTACCCCACCCTACAGAGGATACAAGGATGGCCTAGTCAGATGTCAATCAAAGGTTCATTGTTGGAATTTGGCTATTTAGAAAGCTGATTTAAAACAGCACTGTATTCTGGAAAGATGGCAACCATGGTGACACCGAAGAACATTTATAATAAAACTAAATGACAAAATACCCCAATTAACTTCAAAATAAAAGTGGATGACAAACCGCCAAGAGTCACAAGATTTCAGTGTTACTGGCATCTGTGCAGAAGAAGGGAGAAGGAAATAACAGAATGTCTGATGGACGTCAGAATAAGACAACCTCAAAATACCAAACAGGTATTCACTGGAAAGTACAATGGCCAAACTGACACAGATTCTAAAACTACAAAGAGTTTTTCTCAACCCAGTGGAGGGCGAATCTATGAAGCCTGTACTAAGGCTTAAAGAAGCTATTGCACTCTGGGCCCTATGAACTCTCAAAAACGGCCATTAGGGCTTCCTTCCAAGATAAGTTCCCACACTGAAAGAAACATCTGAGAACGGAATAAAAAATAAGCAGGACAGGGCCATCTGAAACAAAGAAATGTAATGGCTTGGATATAAGTCAAAGAGAGAAACGAAGCCAGGAGTCTCATAAAGCTATCTGAAGCAAGCCATTTCTATGGTTTCAGGAAAATCAAATTCACATAAATATGAGCAATAGGAGAACATTAAGGTCTCAACTCAGGCGGCTGGTTAGCTCAGTTGGGTAGATCGCAGTTCTCGAAACACCAAGCTTGCTGGTTTGATCCCCGCATGGGCCACTGAGCTGTGCCCTCCACAACTAAACTGAAACAACTACTTGACTTGGATATGATGGGTCCTGGAAAAACACATTGTTCCCAATTTAATAAATAAATAAATAAATAAATAAATAAATAAATAAATAAATAAATAAAATAAAGTCTCAATCATAGAAAATAACTATAAAAGAAGGTTGAGCAGATAACATTCCTGTATACAATGAAAGCACGCCACAAACTACACTCAAATATAAACCAAAAAGGCAGCATACATTCCCAAATCAGCTAAAATGCATTAAGAAAATTATATAAGACATGAGATAACAGCACAAATGAGAATTAGAAAATCTCAGGAAGGAAGGAACAGACCTCAAAGAATTAGAAATAAAAGAAAATATCTTTAAAAATGATCAAACTAGAAGTAACACAAACTAGAAGTAAAAGTGAATAAACACAACAAAAAGTCTTAAGAGTGATATAAAATAAAAAGAGAAAAAATTTGAAGCATGTACACACAAATGAAGAAAGACAAAAAGGTCTTGAAAGTGTAACACGTTGCTCAAGCAGTAGTTCACCATAATCAGAAGTGTCTGGACGCTGATGGTAACCACTCTGAGCACCTCTTGTAATTGCAGAAATCAAGTGTGACTGGTATTCATCTTTTGTTCTTGGTAGATATTGAGTATTACAATTTTAACAGTTTTTTCCTTTCTTAAAATGCTTATACATTTTTTGGGCACCCTCTGTGTGTGTGTGTGTGTGTGTGTGTGTATATATATATATATATATATATATATATATATATATATATATATATATATCCACCAAAAAACATGCACAAAAATGTTCAGAGCAGCTCCATTCATAATAGGCCCAAACTGAAAACAACACGAACATCCATCAACAACAGAAGAAATTTATTTAATGCATGCTCTTCCCATGTACTATTACAATCAATACCATCCCTAAGTGTGATCACTATCCTGACTTCTAACAGGATAGATTCATTTTTCCTGCTTCTGAAATTTATATAAACAGAATAATACAGCATGGATTATTTTGTATCTGTCTTTTTTCACTCCAAATTTTGTTTATTATTATTGTTGATTATTCCATGTTATTGTGTGTAATTGTAGTTCATTTTTATTTTTGTGTAGCACTTAATTATGTGACTATACCACACATATTTATCTATTCTACAGGTGATGAGTATTTGGATAGTATTAAAAATAATACTTTCTGTGAAACATAATGGTATGTTTTTAGGTGCCCATATATACGCATTGAAATTTATCCTCGACTAACAGTGTATGAGGGTTCTGGTCACTCCATATATTCACCAACACCTTTTCATTTTAGCCAGAATGGTATTGCATGGCATATTTAATTTGCATTCTTGATGGAAATCAAATTGAGCCCCTTTTCATATGTTTACTGGCCTGTGGATATCCTCCTTAGTGAAGTGACTGTCAAAGCCTTTCTCATTTTTCTTACACATCATCTGTCTTTTTCCTATTAATTTTGAAGAGTCTTTCCTTTGATCAATATAGGTTTTGAGTTTATTTTATCCCATTCTGTGGCTTATGTTTTCATTCTTGTAAAAGTATCTTTTGATGAATAGTAATACCTACTTTTAATACACTCTTTTGTGCATTTTTTAAAGCTTTTTTTTTTTTTTTAAAGATTTTATTGGGGAATTGGGGGAGGGAAATAGACAAGTTGCTGTCTTTTTGTTCTTCAGTCTAGTTGTGGAAGACGTCGCTTCACTGGCCCATGTTGATATTGTGATCATTGCACTCTTCCCAGGTGAGGCAGATCGGTCGCCGGCCATTGGATAGCCTCTCATGGCAGCGCATGCTGGCTGCCGGCTGCTCACGGTAGCATACGGCAGCCCACTGCAGCCTCACTGCAGCCTACGCTGTCGCCAGCTACTCACAGCAGCCGGTTCCAGGTTGAGGTGTTGTTCACCATCTTAGCTGTAGACAGTGCAGCGTCACTGGCCCTCATGTGGGATCCCAACTGGGGCCCTGCTGCTCAGAGTTGGTGAACCAAGCCAACTCCTAACCAATGTGCCACTCAGCTGGCCCTTAAAGCTGTTTTTAATTGAAGATCTTTCTTATCTTTCTTTTATCTGATTTGCCGACATCACAGCATTGTTAAAATAAAATGTGATAAAGGATATGGAAGTGCTTTATAAACAGTTAAGCAGTTATAGTAACATTGATTACTATAACTTATAATGAATATGCTTAATGAACATCAGAGTCACATAGACCATAATTAACATGTCACCTCTGCTACTTATCTGAATGAATTTAGGCCAATGAATACTTCTTTAGTCCTCCATTTCCTAATCAATAAAATAATAATATTATCTAACTGGTAGGGGTTATTGTAAAGATTAAATTAGGTAATGCTTATAAAGTGGTTAGCATGGCTGGTGGCTCAGATAGGTTAAAGGTCAGTTATTATTTTCTTATACCTATGATAGAACTGTAGGTGAACAAGAGAAAATGGAGCCCCAAATTCTTGATTCTCAGGAATAGTAAATTTCTTTGAGAAAAACAATGTATTATTTTTGTGCCCAGAATAAAAATTTTCATTTTTATTATTGATACTGATCACTTTTCTATGTATTAGCCATAGTTTTCCACTTGTATTAAAATAAAATTTTTAACCAAAACATAAAACTAAAATTTCTGAAAATTTTTATTTTCAGATTGTATGAAACAAATGGTATTTTTACACAAAACAATCTTAAATTCAATCCTAACTTCAAAAAACACTACATTTTAATCTCATTGGTTCTGTCTTCTCTATGAAGTTGGATTATTCAAGTAGGTTCTTGTGTTTTCCCTGCTGAGTCACTATAACCCTAGTTTTGAAATGAGACATATCTGAGTTTGATTTCCATTTATCTGAAAAATGGGGTAATAATTCCTACTGTTCATTTTTATCATTGAAGTATTTGAGTTATTATAGATATTAAGAACCAAATATGATATGTGGCACATTGTAAGTGTAGAATAAGCAATGACTATTAATTAGTTTTGGTGATGCCAAACCATGAATCCCTCAATTCTGAAGTATAATCAATTCAGCATTCTGATTATACTTTACTCCTGATCAACAGTAATCAATTCTGAAAAATATTTGCATTAAATTAATCGCTAAACACCATGGTTTGACAAAACTATATGGTTAAAGTTAGAGTTCTGAAGTGAGACTGCCTGGGTTTGAATCCCAGCTCTTCTGTGTTAGCTGTGTAACCTTCCTTACTTCTTCATAATAATGCCAACTTATGAAAAGCAATAAGTACAGCGCCTATCATATAGTAAGCTCTATTTTAATGTTTGACTAAAAAATAGTATGTATGTCATATGGAAATATATTTTATCAATTTGTTTCATCTAAGAAAAAAGTCAAAGTCTTCAATATTTCTTTAAAGTCCCATTAATCCTAAAATAGTATTATGTATCTCATTCATAAATTAATTCATTTAACAAATATTTATTGAAGACAATCTATTTCAGGCTCTATGGTATCTCTGAAGGGAGCTAAGACATATAGACAAGTATTTAAAATATGGTAATTGCTGTGCTCTACAAACTGCATTGATCCATGGTGGACCTTGCTCTTTAGACTTTTTAAATTTTATTTATTTATTTATTTATTTATTCATTCATTTATTTATTTATTTTTAGCTGAGCCATCCTGCCACCTGTTGGCAGCTCAGCAGCAGCTCAGCTCGGGCCGGACTCGAACCGCTGTTGCTCAGAGCTCAAACATTTGAGTGAGCTCTTAACCAACTGAGCCACTCAGCCGGCCCTAGATGTTTTTAATTTTAATGTTCACTCTTTTTTCTTCTTTTTTTAGCTGAGCCATCCTGCCACCTGTTGGTAGCTCAATGGCAGCTCAGCTCAGGCTATGAATCGAACCGGCGACCCTGTTGCTCAGAGCTCACACTCTTGAGTGAGCTCTTAACCAACTGAGCCACTTGGCCGGCAATTAATGTTCACTCTTACATAGTGCTAACGATAACTTACAATGAGAGTTCAACAACTACAAAAGAAAACCAATATATTTTTGTTGGCCCTGAGGATACAAAAGGAACTGAGAACACAGTTGAAATCATCCCTGATAGGTATGAAAATGTTTTGTTTCTCTTTATGGTTTATGACAAGCTGCAAGGGACCCCTTTGTGATGGACAGAAGATAAACAGAAATATTTCCCCCTTGAAACACGTCTGTACAATCTAAAACAATTAATCTTGCCGGAGTCAGTCAGCTCTAATGGTGCTGGCTGGCATGGGCCATTCATCAAAGCCCACCAATTCATCACACAGGACCAGACACACTGCTTGGCAGGTCTGCCACTCCTGCCACATGCTAGATGTGTGGGAATCTGTGTACAGCAGAGCAAGCCCTGGGAAGTTATTTATGTTTGTCTGAAAAGAGGGAATTTGAAGCTATTCATATTCAATGCTATTGATTTTAATGAAGATGTCAACAGAAAACTACTTCCTCTACTGACACAAAGCTCATCTATTTTGACAAATAAAAGTCTGACAATGTGTCCTCCTCTCAAACTCAAAGGCATGACAAATCATTCTTGTCAGCATATATACATTTTCTAATATCTCTCATAAAAAAAATAAATAAAACCCTTCTTAGAGCTGACATCCCCTATGCTTTTGTCCCATTTCTCTGATCCCTATTTAAAAAAATAAAAAAAAAACATTTTTTCACTTCCCATTTCTTCTTGAATATTCTTTGGTTAGGCCTTCATTACTTCATTGAAATCATTTATGTCAAAGTCACCAACAACATACTGCTTGCCACACCCAATGAGCAAACTTTAGTTCTCCTTCCTCTCTCTCTCAAACACTGTATACACTTTGCTTCGAGAAAACCAACTGGTTTTCCTACTTCATTGACCTCTCCTAAATCTCCTTTGCTGGTTTCTCTGGTTCATGCTAGCTATTGGTGTGCTCTGCAACTCAGTTTTCAGCCCCTTGTCTTCTCTCTACTTACTCTCTAGGTAATCTGAGCCTGTCTAATGGCAATAAATACCATTAATATATAATAGATTCCACAATTTGATAACTCCATCCTTGATCTCTCAAACTCCACATTTTTATATTCACTGCCTATTTGATGGCTTTATTTCAATGTCCAAGAGGCATCCAAGCTCAATACATCCAAACTACAACTATTGGTTTTCTTCCCCAAAACATGGTTATCTCCTAGACTTTCCCATTTCAGTAAATGCTATACACCCTGCCACTCATGTCCAAAACCTTGCAATTATGTTTGGGCCCTCTCTTATTCTCCCTACACTCCCTATACAATCAACCAAAGTCCTGTTCACTTTAACTTCAAAATATACCTCATGGCTGATGACTTCTCACCACTTCTAAGACTACGGCCTTCAACCTATTATCATTGCTGATGTTGACAACTTCAAGAGCGTCTTAACTCATATCCTTGCAGTCTCCTGCCCTTCTTCAGCATATTCTTCATTCATAAGTACTTTTAAAAAGTATATGTGATATTTTCCCCTTGCTAACACATTTTAATAGCTCCCTATTGCACTAAAATCAATTCCAAATTCTATGCCATGGCTTTTGAGGCCTTGTGTGGTTGGGCCCATGTCTATCTCTTTAACATCACCTCTTTCAACCTCCCTCACTTCTTTTCAGCCTGAATGGCCTCTTGCCTGATCCTCAGATGTTTTTCTGCCCCAGAATGTTGTATTTGTTGCATTTTCCTTAGACACACTTCCCTCAAGCTGCAATATGAATCTCTTCTCTTCACTTTAATTATCTGATCAAATTTCTCTTTTTAGAGTGTCCTTCACCAATCGTTTTCCTTTCATCATTCTCTCTGCTGTTATCATGCTATATTTTTCAGTAAAAAATTTATCAAAAATTTAAAATACATTCCTATATTTATTTAATTCTTCAGTGTCTATCTCCTCAAGAAAATGTATAATTCCATAAAGACAAGTAATCAATCTCTTTTGTTCATCTTTATTTTCCCAGTTCTAGAAGAGTGGTTTTTTTAAATTAAAGCATTAGAATGAATACTCTAATATGGTCCTTTCTGATTCTCAAATCCTCTGGTTCCAAGTCATTAAGGATTGTCTCCTATAGGAACTACTATTGGGTCTCAATTTCCTATGAAGTGGATGTTGGGAGAATATGGGTAAATGAACAAGGAATTGGGATAGATTGTGACAGGCCACTCCAGGGGAAACTAGAATGCAAGATGGGGAAGGGGTATCAAATTCTCTTAAATTCAGTGGTGACAAAAAATGTCTGGAAAAAATAATAGGCTTCCAATTGAGCAATCAAATATTTATGAGAGATCTAGTAATCATCTTTCCTGTATATGGCTTCCTAAGCCAGACAAATACACTACCCTCCCCTGAATCTAAGAAGATGATCTATCAAAATACCTATGGATAGTTGCAATAATCACTCCAAATCCCTTCAGCACTGACCTTTTTCACAGTCTGTTTTTCACTGCTTCTTAAACTACACCTACCTCTGAACTCCCAGCTTTAGAATTGGAGCCTCAAATCTTACCTCTGCAGCACCACAGCTGGTGTTTGAATCCCCTCCTACCAGAGACTTGATTTATGGCTTCACATCTCTGGAGCTCATGACCTTCTGTAAGTCTTCTTGTCTTACCCTCTGCCTCAAGAAACCAAAACTGGGCCCCTGTCACTCAGGGAGCACTCACTGCACCAGCCCTGATTGTCAAGAGAGGGTGACTTGGACAGATTAGGAAAAAAAAAAAAGTTTCTAGATCAAAGAAATTAGAATTCTAAGTGAATTTCTGCAATGAATTTATAGACCAACGATTAGTGGATTTAGTCACATTCAAGATGTTTTTGCATTCTTAACACAAGTATACTGATGAATTAAATAAAATAATACATGTTGACTATTTAGCTTACTATGTAGCACATGCTGTAATTATTAGTACACTATCATAAACTGCTTTGGGAACAGAAGTAAGCAGGTTCAATTGATGAATTTAATCATATTTTTAAAGTGTGTTAAATGTGTCTATTTTAAAGATTTAATATTAAACTTTCCTTGTTCAAGTTAATGTGTGTGTGTGTTTCAATCTCAATCTGTCCTAACTGATATGCTACTTATGAATGAGATTTGGAAGAAATTTTGTATACGTAGATTTTATTCCCAAAGTTTTAGTGGGTGTTACCCACTTTGGGGTTCAGTTCTTCCTCTGGAATATGAAACATACATCAGGGATACGGTAGACCTATTGATTACATGGTACCCCAAAAAATCCACATTATCTTCCTTATCCCCATCGTGTAGCAGTAACCCGATTCTTCCTTGATAATTGAGATCAATTACCCTATTCAGAAAAAAAACACCTTTTTCTTCTGACTTATTTTTTTCAGTGGAATAAGAAGCCCAAAAGACTGGGTGGCAGTCTTATCTTCCAGTTCAGTGGAATTAGAATGATGCCCCCAAATGGACGCATTCCCACCCCTCACCCCCACCCCTTGGTAACTAAGATCTAGAAACAGAAACAGCTCAAAGTTTCAGGGACAGGAAGCAAAACTTCTGTGAATAGGTCATTATGTGTTATTTTGCAAAGAGCACTGCAAATCTATCCCTTGATTCCCAGACCCATGTATTTTGACTATAGAATGATCTCTGATTCAACACATACAATGCATCCTGTAAAACAGAACCCCATCTTTTCAGGGTACTGTCTCCCAACTCACACCATAACTGATGGGTCGAGTAAGCCATTTCACCTTGCAATTAGGCCAGCCACTTTGGAGTGATGGGCAATATGGTAAGGTCAGTTCATTCTATCAGCATGAGCCCACTACTGCATTTCTTTTGTTTCAGATGAGTCCCTTGGTCAGACACAATCTTGTACATAAGGCCATGAAGAGGACAAGCCATTCTGTCCGTCCAATGCTGGCAGAAGCATTACAGGCAGGAAAGGAAAATCTGTATCCAAAATATGTCTATTTCAAGAGACAAATCTCTGCCCTTTCATGATGGAAGACACCCAGTGTAATTAATCTGCCACCAAGGTCTAACTGGTACCCATGAGAAAAGCTATCATGTCCAGGTTTAATATTGGCCTCTGCTGTCAGCAGATTAGGCACTCAACAGTAGTATTAATCAGGTAAGCCTTGTAAGGGGACACCATGATGTTGCACTATGCATTGTCTCCATCTCTGATATCACAGCTTATTGGTTCATGAGCCCATCAAACAAGCAGTGGATTAGCTAAGGAAAGAAGCTAACTGATCACCAGAGAACATCTCATCTTGTCCACCTAACTATTAAGATAGATGCTCTTTGGTGGATATTAAAATTGGAAATAAGTATCTTCACAGGTTGTGCCCATTCTAAGAAGTCCATCAGACTTCCTTGTCAACAGTCTTTCTTTCTTATTCCTTAATAGTCCCTGATCATCTAGCCAAAACATTAACAACTACACATGAATTAATGTATCTGTATTTCTAGCTATCTTTTACTCAAGACACAGTAGACAACCGAAATTGTTAGGTTCATTAAATGTTAATTATATATGCAAATTGAGTTTCTATAATATAAATAGCATTCCATACTAAATCCAGCTATAAGACTTCCTAGATTCATTTAGTACTACTTGATTCCCAGGTCTTGTGTATTTGATCAATAGAATTCACCTTTCACTTACTACCGCTCTCTCAATCTTTTCCAGAGTGAGATCTGGACTTAGGCACATCTCTATGGCCCCCGTCATGAAAAAAGCACAGAAAATCCACCTGCTCAACCAGATCACACCTGGATTTCTCTAGCAGATGCCCAAATGGCCAGGTAACACAACTCGAAAGTGCAATGACATTAGTGTCCATGGCATGAATTTGACCAAGAGAGATACAGGAGCAAACAGGAGATGGCAAATCAACCCACTGCTTTCCTCCTGCTGAAGATTATTCTAAGGCACAGGGATTCCAGATATCATCTCGGGAGACATCCCTCATGACTGACCAGCTGGCTATGTTATCCATGAATCCGTAGTCAACTAGGTAACAAATGATTTTATTTGCTTTTCTTCCTCCCAATCTAATTCCTCTTTTTCCTTCACTATTATTACCTGGGGTTGTCCTCCCCAATAAAGCATTACCATGTCAGTTTTGTGTCAAGCTGTTTTCTAGATAACCTGGGAAATATATATAATAATACAATGATACTCTAGGGCAAGGGTTGGCAAATTGCAGCTCGCGAGCCACATGTAGCTCTTTGGAGTACGTTCCGTCTCAAAAGTTTGCCGACCCCTGGAAGAGCCAATCCTGTCCCTCACAACAATTTAGAAATTATTCCAGAGCCATAAATATAGTTTTACATAATCACCATTATGTGAATAATATCCTGTAAAAATTTTATAAAACTATGATAGTTTTATTTTCATTTTCAATTCTATTTCAGATCCACAGTTCATGAGCCGCAGTTTGCTGATCCCCGCGGCTCTTCCGTCTCAAAAGTTCGCCCACCCCTGTGCTAGCGGGATTTTTTCAAAGAAAATCATGATGAGCCTTTTGTCATGTTCTTAATATGTCCTCCCCATTTTCTCTGTTTGGTATATTGAATCCCCATAAATTAGTCTTGCTTAAATATGGCCATCCAAGTTGTACTTTAGAATCTCATTACACCATTTATTTCAAGTTTTAAGCTACAAAGATTTTTAAATTACAGCATACCATACCATCAGAGGTTTAGTGGTCTATAAGAAGAAGGAATTCACAGAAAAATCTCAGTTAAATCATGTGGATTACCATAGTTTTTGTTTTTTCCTCAGAAAACTGATTTTAACAGCCAAAAAATAGGCCCTTATGGCATTTAACAAACAACTGCTCTTCACCAGTATTCCCAATGGCCTTACCCACTGGTATTTATTGGATGGCTAAAAACAATGCTGAAATTTGCTTCTTTTGGCCAACAAATGGAAAACCCAAATGCCAAGGTGAAAAAGATTTGTTCTTTGGTAGTAACTACAGCAGCTGTCTATTTGGCGTATTCCTTAGAAAACTTTGAAGTTGCCTAGGATACAGACTTCACAAACTGGGATCCTGCAGAGCCTTTAAAAAGATGTTGTTTTAAGTGCAAAATCCATATAGACATTAAGTCACAATTTAGCTTTCATCCTATACATATATGATAAATTCATTTGCTGATCTGTGGAAATAGGGCATACAATAAATAATCCAAATTATGCCACCAAATAAACTGCACATATTTTGTCATGATAAGAAAAATGAGGCCTACATATGAAATTTAGAAGTAAAGATTTGAGGATTGCATTCTTGAACCAGCTTTTTCTGCAATGTTTAGACCTAAGTTTCTCTTTTCACTAATTATCAGTGATTATAAAAACTGCCCTCAGTAATTGCCCATAGTTTAATGAGCAAATAAAAATTAGAGTAACATAATCCTAAGTACAAAATATTATCAAATGCTGTCAAAATGAAGAGCATTGCCTACTTAAATAAAAGGTGGCATGTGACAGTGTTTTAAACATTCTCTTCTTAATTAAAAAGGTGAATTTCATAGTATATACATTATACCTCAATAAAGCTGTTTTTTTTTAATTAAAGTTTATTGAGGTGACAATGGTTAGTAAAGTAACATAGGTTTCAGGTGTACAATTCTGTAATAAACCTGTTTTTTAAAAAGAAGGGAAAAAATTACAGGTTACTGTCAAGAAAAGAAACCAGCCCTCCTCTGAAGGCCTGAAATTTCACATCTGCTCCTTAACCACTTAGAGCAAACTGTCTCTAGAAACCTAACCTTGCATATTACTGTGTGGATGGGCAGCTGGATATGACTACATTCAGCCTACTTCTTAGCTCACCATCCTTGTAACTTGGCAGGAATCACTAGCGCCATCATGCCGTTTGCCTCCATTGCTGATCAGAAGTCCCTCTGGTATCTGGTAAATTTTAGCTATGAGTAAAAGGCACTTACTGAGTTTAGGCACCTAAGCCTCGTAATTTTAGGTCAGTGGAAGATGCTAATAGCTGTTCCTTTCATAGAGAATTTTGCATATACCCTAAGAAAAGAGAAATACCGAGGCGGGCAGATTGATGGTATTTTACCCTGAAGAAACAGACCTTTGGAAGTTTGCCAGGCTTTGAGGAAGGGTCAGCCAGAGCCCCCCACCCCAAAGGAGGCAGTTTGCCCATCTTCCTGTCAATAACACTTAGCATGCTGAGCTGTTTTATCAGACAGATGGCGGATCATGCACCATTATGACCAACACAGTGTTGTCACTCGTGCAGAAGGGTCCCATGACTGTTAAGCTCCCCACCACCTCAGACACGGCTCTGTGCATGTGGCCCTTTATAACTTTGCTGCATGAATTCTATGTTCCCAATGGCAGGAATGAAACACCATAGGGGAACTTCAATAGGAAAATCAACTTTGAATCCTTTCATTCAATTTTAATGGAAGAATTCTGACTTATCAAAGGCCTACTAGTGTTACTGCCAGCCGTGATTCAATTAAGATTTTAATTAAATGATAAGATGTTCTTCAAATTTAAATTCCTAAAATATATATTACCCCTCAGATTGCTGTATATTTCTTCAGAATTTAAAAATCAGTTTTAAAATGGACTTCAGATTGTCAAAACCTGAGGGAGAAAATCTAACTGACTCCCATAAAATGCATTAAGTAAATTGATATTAGAAATCCTTTTAAATTTAGGTGGAAATTCATGATTTTTATCTGAAGAACATTTACATTCATAGATTAGAGCCCCTAAAATAAATACTTTTCAACTTTTATGACACTTAAAATCCCAAGAACATGTGAAATGGTGGTCGATAGAATGCAGTATGTGTATCTGGACTTCTTTTAAAGCTGAGAAAGAAATAAAAGCTTCATAAGAAAAGATTAAAATATGTATAATAATTTTGTCAAAACTTTTTCTTTGCATTGGATGGAACGAATATAAAATACTAACAAAAGATGCATTTTTATAAGATTTGTAGTTATGATAAATAGGTGGTCATATTAGTCTATAAAATTATTTAATAACAAGAACTGAAGTAAGTACTAGAGGTATCCTCCTTGCATAAATGTTAGTGTTTCTGGAAATAGGAAAAAATGTAATGGTTAGAAGTACTGTATAGGGATTGGCTTGGAGACTTCTTACTTGAGACAAGCATGTCATAACTTCAGTCATAACTTCTACTCCTGAATAATGGAACTATGATCTATTTATCTGACTCAATTACCACACACTTATTTATTTAAATGCAGATAAACCATGCGTGCAGGAATATACCTAAGGTTTTCCAAGCACATATAGTGAAATTGTTAGCCTAGAGTTATCTTTGCCCTAAATTGTCGACTATTTTGTTGCCACCACCACCACCACCACCAACAACAACAACAAAAAGAACTCTTCGCCCTACATTAGGTTCACATTTAAAAGAGGTTAACATCATTCTTTCTCAACATAGTGTAATCGATTCAAAAGTACTAACAAAAATATTGGACAGGTGCATATCTCTTTCTTGGAGTCACTAAGGTAGACATTTGACCAATTCCTTTAGATAATTGGTTTGATAAGGGTATTTGCTTACATAGATTGGATTCGGAATTTTTTTTTCTTTTCAAGCTGAAGCTGTTTTCATTCACACTTGGGGTCCTCCATCTGTCTATAAAGCCTGTTAGCTCACCACCTCAGTGGCTCTGAGGTACTAGTTTTCCATCTGGTAAGCCCTAAGAGAACCCCAGCTTCAGAGAAGCATGAATCCTGGGGGTGCTTTCAACTCTAGGGCTTATGTCCCCAAAGAGATGGGGTCTCTTTTTGAGAGTCGCCAAATGTTTAGAAGCAATACATACCAAACATGTGCCTGGCTTCTTCTGTACCAGAGAAGACACCTAATTGCAGTCCAGGCAAAACACTGAGTTAATCTGTAAAAAAAAAGTCAGCCTCTGGTGCCCTCCCACTTTCTTGTCATTGTTCTTTCTCCTGTCATGGCTTACATTTCACCTTTCACTCACTATCAACAAGGAAGCACAATGTAGATAAATTAAAATTAATTAGGACATTGAGACAAAAAATAATGACTGAGAAAAATGATGACTGAATAATATAATACTTCCAAAAATATATGCCATAAGATCCTATAATTTCACTAGGGGTGACTCATAAACTGAACACTGAATAACTTAGTAGTTTGTTCAAAGAGGAGAAGTTCATGATTAATGGTATTCATAAGATTAAAAAACAACAACTACTCAGTTGATTTGAAGAAAACAGACATTCCTAGCACTGAGATTTGAAAGAATCTTTCTCCTGGTTTCTCAATAAAAAGGACTCTTTTAAAGTTTGTAGAGAATAAATCTTTAATTATATCCACCCACTAACACCCATGGGGCTATTTCTAATAATGACCTTTAGTAAACTAATAGCAAAGCTTTGAGGTACAGTTCAACAAAAGCAAAACAATGTGACCTAAATTCACAGCTTTCTATTGTCTGCATTAACCCCAAAAATAAAAGTGTCAGTGAGTTTGAATTTATACTGCCTGGAAAGTATCTAGACTAGTTCTTTTTCCTGGCCAATTAAGTGTAGGTCCATATACCTTGATCATCATCCGTCCTGGGAGTAATTAGGGTTGACATTATTTTTTGAATTGTGAAGTCTAACAGGACATGTGCTTAAATAGAAAGCCACTGAATTTCTTGGTAATGGGCCATGTCGCAAGGAAATGACCACTTACAGGACTAAAACTTTTCTAAAATAATTAACTGTTCTGGGTCTAATCCAGTTATAGATATATAGATATATTTGTAATCAAGGTCTCAACTTTCTTTAGCAAAAGATAAACCCAAAATCATTTAATCCTAGGAAGATTTTTTTAAAAAAAACATCACCTGACATAAACAGTAATTTTTTGGTTTTATAGCCATATCTTTTCTAGAAACATTATCCTGAACAGCTAGTTAACTCTTGTTGACACAAAAAGTCTCAGTTCTCATTGTCTATTTCTCAGCTCTGTAGTCTTCTGTCGTGGCTTTACCTTCAAGTGGACTTCCCCATTCTGGTGACAAGATGCCCACCAGTAACCCCAAGAATATATTCTACCAATTCAGATACCCCAATTAAAAGAGAGGGCAAAAGTCCTGGGCCTAATTCTGATTAGCCCAGTTTAAATCAAATGCCCATCAAGAGCCTATCACAGTGGCCCAATGGATACAATATAGTTATTAGCCAGTTCTGGCTCATGTACCTATACTTAAAATAGAAAGTGAGGGAGGGAGTAGTTTCATGTGAATGTCATACACTAGGAGTCGGCAAACCATGGCCCACAGCTCAGCTACCTACTTTTATGAATAAAGTTTTATTGGAACACAGTCATGCCTATTGGTTCATGTACTGTCTATGTCTGCTTTCATGCTGCAATGGCAGAGGTGAGTAGTTGCAACAGAGACCATATAGTCTGCACAAAACTAAACTATTTACTATGTGACCCTTTAAGAAATAGTTTGCTGGCTCCTCACGTAGACCAAACACGGGAAAGTGTGGTTCTCAAAAGAAAAATAAGGGATTGCTTTTTAAAAACAAATAATAAAGATGCAATAAATCCTGGACAGGCAAATCAATACTATACCTCCAACATAAACTGGTTTCAAATGATAGTCCCGCATACCTAAATTAGTTGAATTGAGCAGTTAGATTTTGAAAGACATCTTAAAAAAATAGTATTTGATTTTCAAAAATTGTCTTCTAAAGTCACTTTAATTAGTGACAGTATAATCATTCCATACATGCAGTGAAGGATGTTTAACTTTCTATTTTCAAGAGAGGCTGTAGAGAAAGAAGACACTTGAATTCAGCTCATCCAAAGCGGTATTAAGGCACACAAGTTAGAAATAAAAAAATAAGGGAAGAAGCTTCTCCTCTGATGATGGCTAAGACCAGGTACTGATGGTTCAGACACATGGCAGACACTGTTCTAGGTACTTTATGTATTCTCATCTCATTTAATCCTCACCATCACCTCTGTGAGGGAAGTGTTATTATCACCATTTTACAGATAAAGCTCTAAGAGGGCGAGGAACTTGCCTTGGCCATAAAAGTTACAGTGGCAGAACTAGATCTTGAATCCATGCTCCCTCTCAGTGACACATGTGACACTGTCTTCCCTGTGAAAAACAAAAAAATAATTCATGGTGAGGCTAACAGAGCATGAATCAATCCAGTGTTGAATATTTTACTGCTATGCTCAGTTACATCCCCATGGCAGTCTCAAACACCCAAAGAATCTTGGGGCTGTCAGACATTATACAAAAGTCTCCCTAATAGATGCTATCCTCAAGAACAAATTCTCATTTCATATGATACCCTGGAAGGATTTGGGTGTTTACGTGAGTCATCTGGCCCACACCAGTGGATAGAGAACCTGACTAAGGGGCTGGAGAATTGGATTCTCTCCTGGACTTTGCAAGGTATGTGCTACACAATTACGAAAGCCAAGGAACTATGATTTTTGACATGTGGATGAAACTTTACGCGCTTTTGAAGAACACTGTAAACGTTAACATAGAAAAGAGTCTGGGTACTTATGGAAAGCATTATCTTTCAATGCATCAGAGGACAATTTTAGAAACAGAAAACAGAGCTAAGGAGAGTTGTGGAAAATTGAACAGCTGCTTTGGAGCAAAAGAAAAATTGTGAAATGCATGATCGCTATTTTAGTGATTTTTTAAAAAACCTTTTTTATTATAAAAGTTTTCAAACATACCTGCACTTCCTTGTTCATTGCATCATTATTCACAATAACCAAGACATGGAAACAACCTAAGTGTCCTTTTATGAATGAATGGGTAAAAAAAATATGGCATTCAAGGCTGGACAATTAAGTTCGCGAAGTCTCCCTAGAAAAAGTGCTACATACCTCATTGCTGAATATCATTACAGTCACCTTTGAAGCACTCCCCTTGGGAAGCTATGCACCAATGCCAGTGCCTAGTCCACCCTTGAAAGCAATTTTGGAACTCTTCTTCTGGAATGGCCATCAGAGCTGTTGTCGTGTTACCCTTGATGTCCTGAATGTCATCAAAATGCCTTCCTTTCAATATTGCCTTTATCTTCGGGTAAAGAAAGAAGTCATTGGGGGCCAGATCAGGTGAGTAGGGAGGGTGTTCCAATACACTTATTTGTTTACTGGCTAAAAACTCCCTCACAGATAGTGCTGTTTGAGCTGGTGCATTGTCATGATGCAAGAGCCACAAATTGTTGGCAAAAAGTTCAGGTCATCTAACTTTTTCATGCAGCCTTTTCAGCACTTCCAAATAGTAAACTTGGTTAACTGTTTGTGTAGTTGGTACAAATTCATAATGAATGATCCTTCTGATATCAAATAAAGGTTAGCAACATTGTTGCAACAAGTTCGTGAACTTAATTGTCAGACCATGTATGTATATATTTACCTGCTTATAGAAATATATAGAGGGTGCCAAAAAAATGTTTACACATTTTAAGAAAGGAAAACTATATTGAAATTGTAATACTCAATATATACTGATAACAAAAGATGAACACAACACGTGTTTGACTTTTGCAATTACAAGAGATGCTCAAAGTGGGAACCATCAGTGTCAAGACACTGGATTACGGCAAACTACTGCTTAAGCAATGTTGACAAAAGTGTCCCCTTATATACATTTTTTTGGCACCCCTGGTCTATTTCTATAAGCAGATAAAAATATCAGAGAATAAATATCAAAGCGTTTACATCAGATATCTCAGAAGGACAGGGTGGCAAGAAGGGAATTTCCCCCATTTTCACATCTATTTTTTTATTTACACAATTGATATGTAATATTTGTGCAATAAAGGGTTTAAAGAATTTTTTTAAAGTGGAGATGAAATTAAAGAACCAAGAAAATTAAGAAACATAAAAGTAGTAATTTACAGAATAAATAAAACTTGCACAAATATCTGATTTCTAAAAATATAATTAAAAAGGATCTATATATTGAACATGTATCAGGAATAAGTATTCTTTCTTTAAAAGTTAGAGAAGAGAAATATAAAAAAATGAGGATTGAGATTAGGTGCTTATTAAAGGTATATCAATTTAGCCTCTCAAGTGAAAAGCAATAGGGAAAATATTCAAACAATAACAATACAGTAAGTCCCCAACTTATGAACAGTTCCGTTCTGGGAGAATGTTGGTAAGTCAGGTTTGTTTGTAAGTCCGACAAAGTGAGTCTTATACACCTTTGATACAAATGTACAATGTAAAGCATAAAAAAACTAAACACACATACAAAATGTGCCAATGGTTGAAGGATTCATGTTATAAAAATGATCAATGTCTGTTATCTTTTCGCTTTTGTTTCCATGGTTATTGCTTTGCGCTTCCTAGCAGTCCCCTCCACATCACCACTGCTTTTCCTCTTGCTTCCGAATGTCCTGGGCTCTGACTGAGCAGTGTACTACTGTACACTATCACACTGTACAGTAAGCACACAGCAGCACCTTGACAATGTCCGGCAGACACGTGAGCTACTTCAGTGATTTGTTTGCATCTACGAATGTTCATAATGCGAGGTCCGTTTGTATCTGTGAAAGTTTGCAACTCGAATGTTTGTAAGCCGGGGACTTACTGTAATTAGATTTGAAAAATTGTACTTATTAGGCAATGTAAGAAATATTCAAATCTAAGAAGAATTATGTGCATGAGGCCCAAATATTCAGCATATCCACCATATGAATAAAAATAAAGGGATCTGATTAAAGAAACAAATGAACAACAAAAAAAGAGAGTTTATGTTGTCTACTGAAGATTTTGCAATTGGTAATGGATTGATTTTTGTGACTTTTGACCAAAGCAGCGCTAGCAATAGCTGTTTTCTGCAACAGTGGCTGCCCCAGGCTCCATGTTACCTCAGACATTCTTTCAGTCTTGCTTCCTGGACAGGCTTCGCCTCTCATTTCACACTTGACCCTGGCACTTCTTGATAACTGCCCTGTGGTTTCCTTGACTTCCATGGAAGGGTACCCTGCCTCTCATATTTGCATGTGCAACCTCCAAATGCAAAATAACTGACACCTCATGATCAATTGTTTGCTTAATTTTACAAAAGAAAACACTGGATCCTGACAGTAATTAAAACCTTCTGCCACTGCCATAGCTAATGCTGCTGCTGGAACAGCCATAGCCACCTTGGTTTCGTGGTTTGGCAAAGTGTTGGCCTCCACCTTAGGGGCCAGAGCTCCTGCCTCCACAGTTTTCTCCTTTTATGGGTCCAAAATTTGAGGATTGCTTGTTGTAATTGCCAAAATCGTTATAGCTTCCGCCACCTCCAGAACTGCTTCCATCATTACCAAATCCATTATAGCCATCCCCACTGCCACCATATCTTAGCAGGAGAGGAGAGCCAGAGAAGTAACAGGGAAGCTACAGGTGACAACAGATTTGTGAGCTCAGCCAAGCACAGTGGTGGCAGGGCTTAGCTGCCACAGTGTTTAGACAATACTCATATGTATGCGCAAAAAACTCAAGGACTGTATTTGTGACTAATTGTGGAACAGGTTATTTTAGTTTCTGTTCTGTGGAAAGTGTAAAGCATTCCAACAAAGGGTTTTAATGTAGATTTTTTTATTTTTGCACCCATGCTGTCAATTGCTAAATGTAATAGTTTGATCATGAAGCTGAAAAAAAAAAAAAGAAAGAAAGAAAGAAAAGAAAACACTGGAAGGATAAAACAGAAACTAAAATTATATACTTATATGGGGTGGAGTTAGGCTAAACATAATGAGGCAAACATGGGAACGAATGAGACTGCTATGAATACTATCTTGTATATAGTTTTTTGAGCCATGTAAATCTTTTTACACAATCAAAACAAATTTGAATTAAAAAATAAATCCCAAATTGCAAGCAAATAAATTTAACTATTCATGTATTCAAATGAATAGTCTAATCATGCAGATAAGTATTATTCCAAGTGACTTTTGAGCACAATACTGTGGCTATACCTGCTTTATTATATAGTTTAAAAAATATATAAAAAGCAACTGGCAGAGAAATATTTAACTTTATTTAAATACAATATGGTTTTATAATTTAGAAACCACTTTATGTGTTTTATAAGAAAAAGCAATTAAATAAATATGCTAATGTTATTAGATACCAGGACTTTCAACACAAATATTATATATATTAGGTCATTGGGAAAGTCATGATGTATTTTTCTATGTTTTTCAATGCAAAAATGCGTCATGACTGTCCCGACGACCCAATATATATACATGTATACCACGTATATAATAATCCAAAAAGCTAAGAAACACTACAGTATTAAAATTTAAAGAAAAACATTAATTGGATTTTATACACACACACACACACACACACACACACACACACACACCCTGTTATTCCATGAAAAGTAACATTAGTAACAACATCCCTGTAGCAATGCATAAAGTAGCCCTGATCTCGATCATGGGCTCCTTGGGCCAATGGTTAGTTTCAGATCTAGGAGAAGGAAAGTACAAGGTGAGCCTAAGACATTTTATTACACCAGAAAGCAAGAAAACATTAAAAAACTAATGGGACTTCAAATGAATGTAGTTTGAAAACAAAACAGTTTTTTAAAAAAGATATTTGGGGACAATTGGAGAAATTTTAATATAGACTGGATATTATTGTTAAATTGTTAATGATATTGTGTATAATGTAGGAGAATCCCTTATTTTTAAGAACTATATGTTAAAATATTCCGGGATGGACTATTATAATGCACTTATTTTCAAATACTTCAGAAAAAAAAATAATATATACTATAATATATACACATATAAATATAAACAAAGAAAATATGACAAAAATAATATTTACAATTATTACAGGTGAATGGTGGGTTTGTACATGATAATTGTACTCATCTTCCAACTTTTCAGTATGTCTGACATTTCTATGTTTAAAAGAGAGAAAAGGTTATGTCACCGCATATCTAATAGAGCAAAGAACATGAAAAAGAGCTGATGTTCTCCCTAAAGTCCATTTTAGTCCTTTGATCCTAGAATAACAGAAAAGGAGGTTGGAAGTAGTGGTTATAGGGAATAAAAGAAAAAGGGAGAAATTAAAAAACAGCTTCCTATAAGCCAATGTCATAACAGCTTGCTCATTAGATTAGTGTGATTACTTTTTTATTAGGCCTTATTTGAGCTGTCATCTGGTATCAATTAGGTCAGTTATAGTCTGTCAGGTCTACCGAAGGGAAATGGAGCAAGGTCCATGCTGGCGTGAGGATGGCGTAATTACAGCAATGGGAATAACGGCTACTCTTTATTTAACCCTCAACCAATCGACCAAGCCCATATTGGCCTTCCATTCATGTTGAATGTTAAAGATGTGGATGGAGGGAAAAGATACTGCGCCAAAATAGAGTTTTAAAAAACCTCATTTCAATCATTAAATCAAATCATTAGTGAGGTGATGAGTTACAAATAAAATATACTGAAATATCATTGTAGACACTAAAAAGAAGGGGACATAATTCATTTATAAAAATGTTCCTTCATGATTTAATTCTATACATATTTGTGTATATGTTATACATCATGCATGTAGGTTGTGCATAATGTATATATATATATATATATTATGTATGCTATACATGACATGTGTGTTTATGTGTATATATATATATGTATATGTATATACCAGGGTTGCCAAAAAAAATGTATACAAGTGGACACTTTGGTCAACGTTGCTCAAGCAGCAGTTCGCCATAATCAAAAGTGTCTGGATACTGATGGTAACCACTTTGAGCACCTCTTATAATTGCAGAAGTCAAACGTGACTTGTATTCATCTTTTGTTATCTGTATATATTGAGTACTACAATTTTAATGCAGTTTTCCTTTCTTAAAATGTGTATACATTTTTTGGCACCCTCTGTATATGTGTATGAATATATATACTGTGAATAATTCACAACCAAGAAAAAAAATGGGAAATAAAGATGAATTTGTAAATATTGTATTAGAGTGAAAAATTTTGCAAAGGTAGTCTAGAATTAAAGGAAGAGCATTTTGAGCAGAAATGAATTGAATTAAGTACATAGTTCTCTTGAACCATGAAGAATCTAAGCAAAATCTTGAGACCAAAATTGTGGTTGTGTTGAAAATCTTTCCAAAGTAATTTTAAATTACATTGATTTTATTCAATTTTGGCTCAGTTGTAAATGCAACAGGGGAAGCAAGGAAGACACAGAAATCTAGTAACCATTAAAATATTAGAAAACAGCAGGAGTGATGTTGGAATAAATATTTCAAGAAACTGAACTATGGTGACATTTCATTTATATACCCCTGATAGATATAAGATATTTAGAGCAATAGTTACCATGTATGACATACATAGATTACCCACTTTTAATAAATCTTAGTTTTATGAATATTTAAATTAGATTTAATTATTATTCCAAACTACATAATCTTTTGATGATTCTAAAATCTTTTTTGGACTTTACAGAGTTTTACATATAGAGATTAAGCTGAATATATAGTCTTCATACACTATATTGCCTAAGAGTTTTCCAACGAAAAATCTGGTAAGATCTTGTTTGACATTTCTTTCACAAAAATGGGGAATGTGGAAGTAGGGAGCCTATTATATATATATATATATATATATATATATATATATATATATATATATATATATATATTTCAGTTTCACTGGTAATCTGGGTTACAAATTAATAAATGTCTGAGTGGAGATGCATGGCACTGACCTGTTCTCTGGTGCTATCACAAAAGTAGCTCTTTGACCTGTGGTGGACAAATAACTTACTCTTTCTGAGCACCCGTTTTGTCATTTATGAAATGAGGACAGTATATATTACCAGATAATGCCTAAACTACGACTCAGCTTTACATTTTTTACCTTTTATGACTTAGTTACCTCTCTCTAAAGTCATTCACCCTTAACAGAAAGGAATTAGATAGGCACCAAAGAAAGCTAAAGTGATATCGGATTCCTATACATATCCCTTCTTTCTTTCTTCCTTTCCTTCCTTCCTTCCTTTCTTTTTTAAGATTTAGGCACCATTCCTTGTTTAACTGATAAAATCACCTACAATGTAGGATATTATGGTAATTATAACAGGCTATCAAATATTTTAGATTGTCACAAAATTTGCAGGTCATATTTTCCACTCTAATTTCCTAAGTGTTTATTACCAATAGATATCAACCAATGGCATCATTGCACTAATAACATCCTAATTAGTTCTAGCTCAAGTGTTAGTATGCTATAATAAAGCTATTTCTTATCATAACTCATGGGCTTATGGGTTTCCTTTGATCATCCTAAAGTTCTGATATTACTTAAATCTTTGAATCTTAAGAAGCTATTAGTGTTAGATACAAGATAAAAGGTTGTATCTAGCTTAGTTTTAAACCTTGATTCTTTGTTCATACATAATTTCTCTGTTTACTCTGCCAAATGAGAGTAGAAGAAAGCTTTAACCCTATGCTTTTGGGAAAAAACAAAAATATACAACTGCCAATAGTATCACTTCAATGCCAATTTTATGGCAAATGCACCATGCTATCTCAATCTCTGGTGCTCTTCCACAGCTCTTTATCCAGTGTTTGATAGTAGCTTTCCATTGCCTTCCAAGTGGACCTGGGTAAGCCAGCTCACCAGGGCACCCGGCAGTTCTAACAGAACATCGACAAGTTGATCTGCATCCCAGTACCTGCCACTGAGGCTATGTAAAAATTCAGCTTCACTAATAGAAGCACAATATGCAAGATGCCAGTTCATCCCTGTGATTTACAATATGTCTAATGTGCAAGCCCAATGAAGAGGTTTGTTGTCTACCATAAAACCAGATGGATGTAAGCCGTGATTAGAAGCAATTAACTCTATTCAGCACTAAATAACTTTCCATCATTAATGTACATTTTTCCACCTCATTAGAGGTACAGAGGAGAGGGTGAGGTAAGGAACACTCAATTTGAATTTCAGATATGCATATGCTTGAAGGAAAAAAGCCCACAAATTTGCAAGGAGAATAGAATACATGTTTATATAAGCCTTGTTTTCAAGCCATTTTTATTCCACCAATACTGACATGGGCATACGCTCAATTTCACCAACCCTCCACCAGGCAGGCCTTAGGTGAATAGAAAATGCTTGCAGTTAAAGTCAGTAAGAAACACAAGAAGTTTTCAAAAAACAAGGCTAATGGACATACATTTTATTCTATTTTGCTTCCAAAGTAATAATAGTATGCTTTCTGTGGTTGGTAATGTAATTTTAAAGGATAAATCTAGAAAATATACTGATTATCTAAGTAAGATACATTTGAAGAATTTCAGCCTGAGGATTGAGTCACTAAATCCTTCTTTATATCAACAATAACATTTCAGTCATTTGATGAATTTACTAAACAGAAGCGTTTTGCTAATTGATAGTATTAACTCAAAAATAAATTATATCTCCCCCCTCCCAAAAAAGAAACTTTCAAAATTTACTGACTTCTTAAAATAATGTAGGAAATGTTGTAGATTACAGTCTCACAATGCAATATTAAAAAAATAAAGGAGATTCACTATGATCCAAAATATATTAAAAAAAAAACTCAGGAAAAATATTGGAAATAAACTAAAATAGTATTAATGAGCATTCTAGATAATGAAATTTTCAGGTCATATTTCCCATATTAATTTCCTACATCTTTTATTATTAATATATATCAACCAATGGCATCATTGCACTAAAAGCCTCATTAGTTCTAGCTCAAGTGTAATTATACTATAATAAAGCTATTCTTCTTTTAAAAATATTTTTTTCTTCATTATTCCTATTCATATTTCCCGGCTTTTCTGTAATGTACAATTATTTGTTCATTCATCTCTTACCTTGCTCCCCAAAGGATTGGGGATAGCTTAAAATGTAAAAACAATTGAGTTAATAGGTGTTTTGTACGTATAAATGAATATAAAGAAGTAGTAGAACAGCATGGTTAAGAACACATAATACGAGTATATTGATTTCCCTTTGATGACTATGAATACATAATACTTATTGTTTATCAAAGTCACTGATATTTACTTCTTAAAATGTATTTTTAAATGATACTAATAGCCCACATGTATGACTTGCTCTTTGTCAGATACTGTTCTTACCAACTTGTACATACTTACTCATTTAATCCTCACTCAATAATCCTATGAAGTTGGGTCCATTATAAATAACCCCACTATGGTTAACTTAAAATCAATAGCAATTTGCCAACCAGATTGCAAAATTCCTGAAAATGTAACAACAATCAGCAGATGAAAATCAGTACAAGCCAGCTCCAGGTTGTCACTGTGTATGAAAGGCCTACCTGCATGTGATGTGCTGCAGGGCTGGGCAGTCCAGAAATAAGCAGAAACATCAGCAGCTCTGTTTCTAAAATCATGTCAGCAATATGGATATAAGATACACCCCCTATCTTCTCTCATTTCTTCTTCCTAAAAGAACTTGATTTTGCACGTTGTTTACCTCTTTTCCCACCCCTGACAGGGCAATCTGATGTATCTAAGCCAACAAGAGTGCACGCTTCGCCTAATGCTCTTTTGAGTCAAAAAATGAGCATATGACTTAAGTTGTCATAAACAGGCTGAAGAGAAGACTATATATTCTATACATTGAGAAGCATATTTTTAATGCTCCTATTGTTTGTGAACAGAGAAGCATATAATGATTTGTCTGATGGCTAGAGGCAAGTCATCTTGACACCAGCAGTAGAACCAGATTTAGGATGAAGTTGAGGTTGAGAGAGGCAAAGAGAAACCAGACAATACGAGTCCTTGAAAACACCTTTGAGCCATTCATCCTTGCTGAATCCCACATGAGATTATCAATGCCATTGTGAACCTTAAAAATGAAATGCCAAAGTGAGAGGCAGCAAGCATTTATTTGAGATCAAAGGATTACAACCCTGAAAAGCACTGATTCAGGCAAGATACCCAAGGAGCATTCCAATTATGGGGTGAATGAAAGGGGTTTTTATGAGAAGAGAAAGGAAAATAATTACATGAGTAGAAATGAATTTCTATTGGTACTAATAAACAGTTATTCTTTAGCTATACATGGCTGTTTACTGATTCTAAAGAATGCCCATAATTATTTATCAGTCCTTGGGGTTAAGATGTCCACGTTCTTGTTAGCTTTATAAACAATTGTTTGTAAGACAATGTTGGTTTGGCCCAGTCCAAAGGTTATTTTGCCCAGCTCAGACATTTTCCAAAGATTCAAAATCTAAGACATGTAAGGCACTTCCTCTGGGATGGCAGGTTTGATTGCATTTTGAAATGGCTCCATTTATATTTTTTTCATATCACCGTTATCTAAGCAGTTGAAGTTTTCTTGTACTTGGAGCAAAAAACATCTCAATTAATACAGGCTTACAGAACTACACAATAAACTGTATGATGCACCTACTTCATGAGCTCAAGCCTGACTTAACGATCGCTATATAGATCCTTAAAGCTTGCTACAAAATTTACATCTTGTGGTTCTGGTGCCAAAGGGTGTCGTGAGAAGAGCGTTAAGTGAGGAACAGGTGCATGAAACATAGCATTATCATCCTTACACTCAGTGAAGGAGTCACATAGAGGAGAATGAATGGGAAAATACCCTTAAAGGAGGAAAACAATGGTAAAGAATAATGTGGAGTTAATTTTCACTTTAAGAAATGCTGCCTGTGAAGATGAGCAATTGAAACTAGACGAATTTAGTTAATTGAAAGCATATCAAAACCAAGAAGTGGAGAAGTGGGGAATAAAAGGAGTTTTGTGCACTGACTCTTACCTAATTTAAGCCCGACATGACACAGAAAATCGCTGGATCTTGTTGAGGAAGATTGGCATATAAATGACCTCCTCTCCCACATACTATCTTATCATATAAGCAAGAAAATATTCAACTATATCAAAAACATACAAATAAATCAGTTTAACTATGCTTTAATCTTATAAAGTTCTGGCATATAAAATAAAGTAATATAAAATCTAAGACTAAAGCTTGTTTTCTTTACCATAGTGTGCACCAAATAGGATAGCTTCTGCTGATGAAACTTTAAGCATTGATTTTAGGAAAAGGGACTTTTGCAAATTTGAACTTGCAAATAATTTCAAAATGGCAGTCAGACCACGCTGTGCTCCCAAATCATGGCATTGATCATTAGTATCTAAAGAAAACTAAATCTGCCACAAATGGCATCTACTGATCACTTCTATCATCTACGTTTCCAACCCATACATACTTACCTGCCTGTGAATATTTGCAGCATGTAGCTAATAAACTGAACTCCAAAGCTCCTACTTCATTAACACTCCTATTTGCCCCATGAACACAGTTGTCTCCCTGCACTTTTGGGAGTTGCTGAAGTTAATCTGTTAGCTTGATAGCTCCATCCATTACCTCTGTGGGTATAAAAATAATTAACCAGTATATTTTTTATACTGTGGAATCAATATATAAGTGATTGTCTTGTTTATGTATAGAGTACTGTATATGGTGATATAAAGAATGAAGAAAAGGGTATACAACGTTGACTCTGTCCCAAGGAGTTTATAATTTAATTGTGAAAATAACATTAAGATGCATGGACAAAATCAAACATTATAAGACACTCTACAAATTATAATATTCAGGAAAGACAAAAATTCCTAGTCCACCCAGAATTCAGCTTTTAATCAACCTCAGCCCTTCCAATCTAGGGTGGAAGCTTCCATCACATTTTGTACAAGGCCTTTACAGAAAGGGAAGCCTTGAGCCCTCACTTGGAGATTATTTTCTATTTTTATAATATCCTTAAAAAGTAAGCTACATAATTCAAGCAGACAACTGATTTAAAAGTAACAAAACAGACCTTGGGAGAAATAATAGCCCAGAGCACAAAAAGAAAAAGAAAAACTTTAATAATAAGGGAATAGTCCTATACATTTTAATGGTCCTAAAGAGTGCTATGTTTTATTGATAAAAATTATTGTTCATAATGATGAGCCTGAATCATCAAGAAAGAGTGAAATCAGAATCATCTGCTTAAGATGGCAAGGAGGCATGTAAAGTACCTTTGAAAATGTTTCATTCAAAATAGTTTAGTTGCAGTGTTTATGACAGGGGATCTGCTATCCAGAATTTCTCATGCTCCAATATTTGAGACAGTAGAGGTTTCACTATACATTTTTGCTCTAGAAAATTCCAGGGAGACACCTGGCATTGGCAGAGTCTTTTTATGCTTATGAGAACAGCTCTCATGAGTCACAAAAGTTGACATTTCTTTCTCGAATGTTTTCCAAGATGAAACACGTATAGAAACTCACACCTTTGGGGAAGTTTACCAGCGATGGTAAGAAGAGGGTCAATCCTAGACCTATTAAAATGGACGGCATTCTAGGAATTTTACCTTGCCTCTTTTTTTCCTGCAAAGTGAGCCATTCAGGCATTGCATCTTCTGAAATTTCCTCGCCTCTTTCAGGGAAGCATATTGGGGCAGAGCTTGCCAGCTGTCTGCTCCCTTTGCCTTCTGCTGCCATTATCCTGAGGTACCGCCCCACCTTCTGGCCCTCCAGCTTGTGGGGGGTGGGGAATAGGGAGGAGAACAGAATTCTTCCTGCCTCTGACATGCGTAACACAATGAAAAGAGCAGACGGGATACATATCTATACATATATTCGTCTCTCTCTACATAGACATCCATAGGCTGAGAGTCTGAGTGTGCGCATGTATATGCATGTGAATCCACACGGCCAGTGCCAAACATCGCTATATGTATATATATACACAGTATATATTCCATATGCTCGTTCTTTCTGTAGCACACATATGAAGCTGAGACTAGCTACTGTGAAAAAAATTATATACTTACCAAAGACAAATTATCAAGCAGGAACAAGAATATATGGAATTTAGCTATTATAAATTCTCATCTGCTGCCTGCCTTTATTAAAACAAGCTTATAAAGCTTAGAAAATATCTAGCATTTCATTTGCATAACTATAAAAAGACCTCTTCCTAAATCTCACGTTTTACATTGCTCAGTCAATGGCACTGAGCTGGCTCTGGACTGACAACTGATGTAGTCAGAGGTTTAAAGAAGCATAATAAATACCTAATTCTTTATATGGTGGTTGTTTAGATGTTGGAAGGAACAAAAAGCACAGTATAGTGGAGAAGGTACGCAGATGAGAGGATTCAATGATAGACAAATGAATGTAATGGTACCATGTGCAAGTCACTGCAAGACAAGCCCTGGCACCTACTGGGTCATTTCATCCTCAGCAAGCCCCTGTAAGCTTGATACCGTCACTTGCACCATTTTACAGATAAGCAAAGTGGGGCTTAGAGAGATTAAATAACTGACCTGAGGGGTCAGTTAAATAACTGACCACAGTGCGTCTGCTTCTAGAGCTTGTCTTCTTAACTTTAGGCTGCCTTTTACCCAGGGTAAATTAAAACATCTCACATATATAAATATTATGTTATGTAAACAGGAATAGAAAAGTTTATGATACTAGTCTGGGTGGTGGAGATTAAACTTTCCTTTTAGGTTCTTTTATATCATCTCTTTACTGTAAGTAATTGATAAATTTCATGATGCACAGTTTGCACTATCAATGTAATCTAAACTGGGTTATTGAGGGTTCAGTTACAATTAGCCCGCTGTAAAATTTTAACATAATTTAAAAAATAAGTGTGAAAACTTAAATGGCTATTAAAATAATAAAAATTCCTATTTTTTTTCCTCAGTGATATATTAACTCTCATTGAAATTTATCAGGACAATAATGGTTTATCGGCTCAGAAAGACAACAATAAGCTGAATTCCTTCCCAGTGCTTGTGGTCCTCCCTGGGGGAGTTGGGTTGGATATTTAATAGATGCATCAACTATTTTAGACCACCACAATGTACTGAACACATCTTCAGTGGCCTGAAAATGCAGGTGATTAAGAATGCATAGGCCAAGTGACAAATGGCAGCTATCCCAACCATTTTTCAATGAAGACTTCTTGTTTAGAAATTTATAAGGAAGCAATCACTTAGTAAGATCCATCACCCACTTCAAAAGCTTCAATTATTCATCTGTGTAACACATTGAGCTCAGTTCTCCTTGGTGTCTAAATTGCTTCCTGATATTAATTTAAGAGTTTGGGGAGGGATTCTAATTCATGTAGGCCACTTGGTGCTGTTAAGTCTTCAAAATATATTTCACAAAAAGGTGCCATCCAGGCAACATTTTCAAAATATTGTTCAGCCCACAAACTTCTCACCAGCCTGTCCGTTTACAGACTGTAGGCAGTATGGCATATAGCCGCTTAGTACACAGTCCCTGCAATGATCAAGTAGCAGGAAAAAGGAATTAAGTTCCAGAAGCAAAGGACAGGCTTGCAGCGGTTATATGAGTAATTTGTTAAGGTCACTGACAATTCACTGATCTCGAGATTTGGGGGGCTCTTTACTGTTGTTAAATAAAACCCAAATGATTAGTTTTATGTATGATTTCTTCAATTTTTAATGCTCATACCCTAGAAATAATTCCTATAAATTTCTATAAAGAGGTATAATCCTATAGAGCCAAAATACTCTAATGTGTGAAATATGAATAACCCTATACAGATGTCTATTACTTTAGTTATAAAATATTAAGTTATAAAACTGGATATTAATGTAGGGACAAAACTGAGCTTTGTTTTGTTTTGGTTTTTAATAGTCTAGATGGGATTGGCAAACTGCGGCTCGTGAGCCACATGCGGCTCTTTGGGTACATACATGTGGCTCTGAAGTAAAATTGAAAATGAAAATAAAGCTATTATAGTTTTATTTATAAAATTTTTAAAGGATATTATTCACATAATGGTAATTATATAAAAATATATTTATGGCTCTCAAATAACTTTTAAATTATTGTGAGGAACAGGATTGGCTCTTCCAGGGGTCAGCAAACTTTTGAGACTGAACGTACCCAAAGAGTCGCATGTGGCTTGCAAGCTGCAGTTTGCCAACCTCTGGCCTCGAACTGCTTCCTGGGCTTAATCTCTCTCTCTCTCTCTCTCTCTCTCTCTCTCTCTCTCTCTCTCTCTCTCTCTCTCTCTCTTTTAATGAAGGCAGGGTGACCATCTATTCATGAACAAGTTTGGTTTCGAGGCTTTAATTTTATATGTAAACTAATAACAATAGACACGAAGAGCATACGGATCTGCTTCTGTAAGAAATGCAGAACAGCTATATTTGAAGTCCTTCATAGAATATTCCCTTCAGAGAAAATATGACCTTGAACTCTCAGCTAATCATACTATTTTATAACTAACATTTATTGAGTATTTACTAAGTTCTATCTTAGGAACTAAGCTCTATGGTAGGTTCTTTTTAAGTGTTATCAAATTTAATTCTGATAACTATCTTGTAAGAGAACTAATACTATTATACCACTTTTCCGATGAGGAAGCTGAGGCTTAGGTAGTTTAAATGCCTTTCTGGAAATGGCTCAGTAAGGAGCCAAGCGGGACTAAATCCAGGGTGTCTGGTTCCTTGGTCACCTTGATGTTCTGCCACTCCTGTCTAATTCTTTTGTGAGATTTATTTATTGAAGATTGCCTGAAGGTCATGAGTTCTTGTATTTCTTTAAATATTTGAAGCTCAACCTTGATCAGTATGTCATGATTAAAAGCCATAATTTTACCTTCATACTATTTGTTTGAAAAGAATTACACTTCAATATTTGATGCCAAAGTATAATGAGGATCATTATTATAAGGAGGCAGACAAAATTCATAATTGTATTATACAGAAGTTGCTAAAGACACCATCAGCCCCACCAAGAGAATCCTTTTTGTTGGTTTTTTAACTGGAAAGCAATTTTTTTCTTTATAAAACAATATAAGTCATTTTCAAATATTACAAGACAGTATGAGAAATGAAGAAAGCTGTTGAAAACATCCATAATCCCCACTACCTGACAGTTACTTATAATAACTCTTTGGAGTGAGTTTCTTCGCCAGTTTTCTACGTTAATGTATTAAGGAGCATGTTTGGTATATGATTCTGGTCTGGCTGACATAACTTGTTCTATGGGATTAGGGCCCCACCCTTATGACCTCATTTAACCTTAATTACCTTTCATAGGCCCTATCTTCAAACACACATTGGCAATTAGGGCTTCAGCACATAAATTTGGGGTAACATAATTCAGTCCATAACATTAGGTATAGAATAATACTTTATATATTGTTTTATAAACTGATTTTTCTCTAACAAGTATATAGTGAACATCTTGGCATGCCAAGAAATTTTAATCTATAGTTTCAATGTTATTCTGATATGAGATGTTCCATAATTTATTAAAATAAAGACTTCATTGTTGAGTCTTGAGAATATTTGAATTTTTGTTATTATAAACAATATTGTTATGAGCATTTTTGTAGCTACCAAATCTGCCTATATCTGAGATTATTTTCTAATGATACATTGCTAATAGAATTGTTGAGTCAAATGGTAAGTGGACTAAGACATTTTATACGTATTACATAAATTCCTTTCAGGAAAATCATATCAATTTACATACTCAATAGCAGTGCTTGAAACTGCCTGTTTTCTGAATCTTCACAAAATAATTAGTATTATTTTATGTCAATTTGATATGTAAAAAACTGACTTCTATTTGATGTTTCAATTTGCATTTCTATTATTTCTAATAAGAACAGGGTTTTAAAAAAATGTGTTTTAGTCATTTGTATTTCTTCTTTTGAGGATTGCCTGCTCATGTCCCTTACAGCTTTTTCTACTAGAGAGTTCATTTTATTGTCATCAAAATACATGAGAGCTGCTAACCCTTTGAGTGTCACATCTATTTCAAATATTTCCTAATATTTTTGCTTTTTATTTTATGTGTAATGTTTTATCATATTTAAATATTTAGGTCTCAGTATCAGGAAAAGTGTGCTTTTCCCAGACAATAGTGCGTTTTCATCTTAAGTAGACTGCACATTATGTAATTTTCTGTCTTTCTTCCCTTTGACTATAAATAAGCTTAGAAACAAATTTATAACCTACCTCTAACAATTATGGAAGTATGTGCACTTCTGTAGGATAATACAGTCCTTTACTATTTTCTTATATTTATTTCCATTCATCAAGTTTTCCTCAAATATTTATATTTTATAGCAAGTATGTATGTGTGTGTTGAGAGATGCTTCAAATGATTTCTAAGTTTAAATTCACATTTGTTTGACTACCCTTAATTGAGTAAATTTTCATCATTTGAGCAAATCTAATAATTAGGAGGGGAAACCAGTTTCAATTGTGAGCCTTTTTCTTTTTTGAGACCTAGTTATTTTATAAACTGGTTTGACAATAATTCCAAAAGCAAAGCTTTAAAGTCGCAAATGCCAACATCATTGAAATAGTTTAAAATGCCAGAAAAAAAAGCACAAAAATTACAGATAGAATTTCTAAACTAGTTATTTAAAACCATTATAGATCAACAACTAAATTGTCTTGCAATACATAGATGCAATGTTTTTAAAATATCTATTTTCCATGTGCATAAATTCCATTGAAATAGAGAAATTCTTAGTTGATTTAACTAATAAAAAATTTACATTAAAGAGCACACAGATGATCACATGGCTCTAACACTTAAACAGGTATAGTGGGCCGGCCGAGTGGCGCGTCGTTGGTTAAGAAGTGGCTTGAGATGCCAGAGGGCCCCAGTTCGGATCCCACATATGAGGGCCAGTGACACTGCCCTCTACAGCTAAGATGCTGAACAACAGCTCAACCTGGAGCTGGGCTGCCGTGAGTCACCGGTGACGGAGTAGGCTGCAGCCCCTGCTGCAGTGAGCTGCCATAAGCTACTGTGTGTAGCCCGCAGCCAGCATGAGCGGCCAGCAGCCGCAGCCAGCATGAGCGGCCAGCAGCCGCAGTGAGCGGCCGTCCAGAAGCCAGCGACTGATCTGCCTCGCCCGGGAAGAGCGCAATGATGGTGCCAACTTGGGCCAGTGAAGCAACGCCCTCCACAACTAGACTGAAGAACAAAACGACAGCAACTTGTCTGTTCCCCTTCCCCTGATTCCCCAATAAAATCTTGAAAAAAAAAAAAAAGCTATAGAAACCAGTTTTAGCTTTCAATTGCTTTATATGCAACTCTGCATTGAAGATATATAAATATACATATTCAATATGTAAAATATGTAGAAATACATATTTCTATAACTCTAAATCTATTAAAAATATTCTTACATATTAATAAGCAGGCCTGTTATTTACCAGCTCACATCTGAATCCTGGATGCTTCTGGTTCTATGTATGTTAACATAACAGATAATAAAAAGACTTCAGAAGATGAATCCCATTTTATGTTCATAGAAAACCAGCAACCTGAAGTCCAGCTGAAGAAAACATTAGAGAACTCAGGAAAGAGTAAATACGGCCTACACGTCACAGGACTCACTTGTTTGAAAACTGTGGGGTACAAAAAAATAACTTTCTTTTCACATTTCTAAGTTCTTCTGGCTGGACTAATAATCAAATAAACATGAGGCAGATTAACAGAAGAAAATGCATAAAATGTATTAGGGATGTACATGCAGGGGTGCCCTAAGACTAGGACACCAAAGGACACAGTGGGCAGCTGAGGTTTATATATCCTTCTGGACTAAGGAGAAAGGAGGGATTGTGGTTTGGGGCTTCAAAGGGCAGGAAGGCAATTTACACGGAGATGAAAATGCAAACGTTTGGTAAATAACTGTTTGCTGGGCCATCTTTACAAATGGGACACAGAGAGGAGTTTGAACAAATGGGCCTTGCTAGGTTCCTCCCTGTCTGTCACACACTCATTCATATTAAACTGTAGTTATCTGTGACAGCTCCCTTTCTGGAGCAGGTCCTCAACCTAGATTCCTTTAAGGCATTTAGAAAGAAGGTCAAAGTTTTTTTCCTGAGTCTTTCTTTTCTTAAAAATAACCAGCTTAAAATGATCAATATCCCAAAAGGCATATTTTGGGGTGGCAAACTCTGTTTCCCTTCAAAATGTAATGAGAACAATGGTAGTATTGTAGAAAGGACACCATAGGCTGAAGCTATTACTTTGAAAGCCTCACAATATTGCCCAGTGGGATATATCTCTAAAGAACTCAATGACTGCTTAGAGGTGGTTTAAATATTCATCATTTATCCTGTATCTCTAAATGTAAGCTTGAACTTAGGAGTAATATTTTAGAGAACTAAAGGCTCACATGGAAAATTAACATGGAATATCTGAAGAGAGCAGGTGAGGATTTTAATCACAAAAGCAAATGAAGAAAAAATAAACTAAACAGAATCATTTCAATGACAAAAAAATTAGAAAGTCATAAACACTAAAAATATAAACAATACCAAAACAATAGTGAGAAACAGAGAAAAATCTTCCACATATATACTAGGCAAAGGTTTACCTTAATATAAAAAGAGCTCTAACGAATCAGTGTGAAAAGATAAGTATCCTAGTAGAAAAACTGGCAAAAGACAAAACATAATGATTCATGGAGAAAGTAAATAAATATGAACAGAGCAAACAATGGTAATTAAAGTAGTTGTAAATTAGGGCCGGCCGAGTGGCACATTGGTTAAGAGCTGGCTTGGAATGCGAGAGGGCCCCAGTTCGGATCCTACATATGAGGGCCAGTGACACTGCCCTCTACAGCTAAGATGCTGAACAACAGCTCAACCTGGAGCTAGGCTGCTGTGAGTTGCTAGCAGTGGTGTAGGCTGCAGCCCCTGCTGCAGTGGGTTGCCATGGGCTACCATGTATAGCAAGCAGCCACTGTGAGCGGCCATCCAGAAGCCGGCAACTGATCTGCCTTGCCCAGGAAGAGCGTAATGATGGTGCCAGCTTGGGCCAGTGAAGCAATGTCCTCCACAACTAGACTGAAGAACAAAAGGACAGCAACTAGTCTGTTCCCATTCCCCCAATTCCCCAGCACTGTTCCCATCCCCCAATTCCTCAATAAAAATCTTTAAAAAAAGTAATAATAAAGTAGTTGTAAATTAAAACAAGTTTCCATGTTTTAGTTATCAATACTCAATACTGTTGAATAGCACTGACTAAAATCAGCAACTTCATTCACTGCTGGTGAATTTTATGTGTTATTTCTGTAAAGCAATTTGCTACACGTACAAAGAACTGTAAAAAGAAGTCTATAGTCCTTAATGTGGTAATACTATTCCTAAGAATCTACTTTAAGATTTGCCTAGAGAGTTCTAGAAAAGTGTTTTTACAACATTACCTATAATGGTGAAAATGTGGGAAAAATCCAATTATCTAATGGGTAAATGAATTAAAGAACAGCTGTGCAGCATATTTTATAACTGTTAAAAACTGTATTTCAAAGGAATACCATGAAAATTAAAAAAAAAAGCTCATGAACATTTTAAGCAAAAGTCAGAATATGAAATTTTACATATGGTCTAAAGCCAATTTGTTAAAAAAAACATGTTATAAATTTAATATGATTATATACACATACATACAGATGTAAATATATTTATTAGATATAGTATAGCATATTACACATCTATTTCATGTATTTTTGCATTAGGACTTTGAAACCAACAAAATATAGTGGAAAACAACTTGGTCATGAGCTACTAGAGTGTGCAAGCATTTGCACCAACAAAAAACCAAGGATCTCACAGTGAGTTGCATGGTAAAAAGGTTTACAAAGGATCAAAAAGTCTAACTGGAAGAACAAGAGGAATCAGTGATAAAAAAAACTCAGTTCACAGGCAAGTCATTTTTGTAGCGACTGAGTTGCTTCTACTCCACCCAAAGGGTGTCTAATTATGAGTTCAATGCCCTTTCTCACACGAAACCTTTCATTTCTCCTATGGCTTCTACATGGAGAGCAACTTCCCTAAATATTCTCCTAATATCTATTCTCCTAAATAACTCCTACTCATCCTTCAGGTCTTTAATGTCACTTCCTTTTGGAAGCTAAAAACCTGCCCAGAACAGGTCAAGTCTCAAGTTTATACAATATCTTCACACCTTTGGACTTCCTTATTGCACTTATCACAAATGTAATTAAATAAGTAAGTGGATGATTAGTTGCTTAATGCTTTCTTCCTTCTTGCCCAGAATGTAAGTTCTATGAGAGAAGGGACAAAATTCATCTTATTCAGCACTCTGCCCCCAAGGTCTAGCAAATAATGTTAATAGCATATTACTATGTGCCAGGAACCCTCCTAAGCACTTTAGTGCATTAATTCAGTTAATCTTCACAAAAATCTATGAGGGAGAAACTAAAATCATCCTCATTTTAAAGAGGAGGAAACTGAGTCACAGAGGCCCCAGGTAATACAACCAGTAAGTGACAGGGCCAGTATTCAAACACGGGAAGCCAGCCATCCTTAACCATGACCTATGCCTCCTTGCTCCAAGTACCCCATGAATATTTGAATGAATATTTGGAGGAATGAATGAGAAAATACATTAGCAATAAAATGTGTATTTGCTATGAATTGAGCAACAGTAGAGACATGTCCTGTAACAGCTGTAGCTCATCATTTCATGGTCACCTGATCATAATAGATGCATAGGACTCTGGTCCTATAATGGAAACACCAAGAACAAAGCTCCATAGACACCTCATTAGAAATACAATTATAATGATTTCTTTAGAATAATAGACTATTTGAGGCTTTCAATTTCAGTGATAGAAATCTGAAATTAAAAGATTTGAAGTGAAGGCATAAATGGTTTTATAATACATATATGCATTCATTCTAATTAAAACAACTGACCAACCACAAAGCTCACCCTTTTTGCATGCTCTTATTTCCTGTTGAAATCATCTTTGAAAGAGGGTCTGTAATCGCAAACAAGTTGTGCAGAATAAACAGGCCATTATTGTAATGAGGATGATTCTTGCTGAGGATTATTTTTAAAAGCCAAATTATAGACTCCCAGTCTAAATTGTATCTGTTTTTGTGTGTGTGTGTGTCACTTGCTTTTAAATTTGGTTCTTATTTGCATTTTGCCTGACCTGCTAGTTAGAGAACAAGTTCACAGGGCCCCTTCTGAAGCTGTAATGAGCTTAGGTAATAACCACCACATAATTGTGTTCAACTGCATACAAGTGTTTACTTTTTACTGCTGTGCGTCTGCCTCCGAGATTTTTGAGATGTAATTATGCATTGCAAAATTTGCAAGTTGCCAGCCTTGCTTGGACTATTTTTGCTATGTTTCACATTTAAACTGCTTAAGTGCATAAGTGGAGGTATAAAACAGCCAGGTTTTCCAGACTAGAAAATTACTGTTGCTTAAATGGCAGAATTTCTGCTCTGTGGCTTCCTATTTCCATGCCTTGCCTCAGCTACATATCTTTTTAACCATCTGTTTCATTCTGGCGACTAGTGACTGGAAGGCAAGCAACTGTATCTGCATTACTATGTGGTTTGACATCTGGTATGTAAATCCAACCATGGTATTTATTTGTGAATTGTTTAAATATAAGATCATACTAGTTACACTTGCAGACCCTTCTTCATTAACATCTTCAAACCTGCTTATGCAAGAATTGCATGTTATTTTCCATAGAGAAAGAGTATGCATGTTTTCCTGCAGGTTGCATAGAACTTGGGTATGTGAGCATAAAAATTCTTAAGTAACAAAAATGCATATGAATGAAAATTGGAAATTTCAGATATGATATAAGGAGGTTCAACAGACATTGCAATGTGCAGATGCTTTTAAGTATTCCCAAGACTGCTCTTGTCGAACAAATTCAAAACTCTCTTGAGGGGCGGCTGGTTAGCTCAGTTGGTTAGAGCACAGTGCTCACAACACCAAGGTTGCTGGTTCGATCTCCACGTGGGCCCCTGAGCTACACTCTCTACATCTAGAGTGAAACAACTACTTGACTTGGAGCTGATGCGTCCTGGAAAAACACACTGTTCCCCAATAAAATAAAATAAAATAAAATAAAAATAAATAAATAAATAACTGTTGAAATGGTGGTCATGATGTATATGTATCTTACAAAAATATTACTGACCCAGGATCGTTTGGAAAATCACACTGTTCTCTCTACTTTCTTCTCTTCCTCTTGTGGCATAAAGTGTGCATTTGGGAAATGGCTAACTAGGATCAGAGTACAGTAGGATGCCCCAGAGCTTAGTAGAGACCAAATCACTGAGGAAATAAAACAATGGCTTTGATCTTATTAACGCCACTCATGACACAGTTTACAAATAATAGTCCTGGTCTTCTTATAATCTGTCGATTTTTCTTACTGGTTATTGACATCCATGCTTAATTAAGACCACTTGACAGTCCAATTGAGCCAGGGACAATTCAGCTGGAAAGAACAATTCTGCATCACAAATAATTTCAGAAAAAGAAGCATGATTTTGGTAGTGTTCTCAGGGAGAAGAGACACAATTGATCAACCCCACGAAGGAGGCATAGACTCTACCTGGTCCATGAGGAGCCTCTTAAAACAAGTTCACCTTCATCTCTTACTCCTTCTTCTCTCTTGCAGTCTTAAAAGGGTACGCCATAATCTTGTAATTAGCATCACAAAAAGCAGACATGATATTTGTTTAGCTACCCAAAAAATACTTCTATGCAGATTCTATGGAAAAAACATTTAAAAAGCAAACCCAAAGTAAAGCAGCTCCTGCAGCTGAAACTCTAAACTCCCTTTAAATTTGCTTAAAGGTATTATGCTTACTCTGCATAATCTTTCCTATTTACCCACCCACATCCTTTATCAGCGTACAGAAATTTTATGTATGCTTTATGTCTCAAGTTCAACTGTCACTTCCTTAACTTTCCCAGAGTTGGGTAATTGGATGCAGTTCTCCTTGGTGCTCTGAATTACCTCTATTATACTCTATGTGTCTCTATTAAGGTCCTTATAAAAGTGTGTTTAAGTCATTTGTTTACAAGAACGTACCAGTCAACTACTGCCGCTAACAAGGTTGTGTCATAAACTCAATACCAGTGGAATAGAAAAATAAGCTTTTATTTTACTCGCAGATCTGTGGGTCAGCTGGGAACTCTGTTCCAAGAATTTCATTTGTCCAGAAGAGTCAGCAAAAGACAAGGGGATGCTCTTCTTAAGACAATGGAATGAAAAGGCATAAGAGAGCAAGCAGAATTATGTGAGGCCTCATGCTTTGGCTCAAAACTGGCACACTGTCACTTCTGTCCATATATCATTGGCCAAATCAAGTCACATGGCCAAGTCCAAAGTCAGTGGATATAAAAGTGCATTTCAATCATAATGAGGCCAGAGGAAGGAGCAAAAACACTAGGGCCAATAATGCAATCTACCACAATACAAGTACAGAAAATGTCACATATTCAATAGTGACTCCTTGGATGAATGAGTGAATGAATGAATGAATGAATACAACCAAAAAAGTTCGGAATAAATAAAAAGTTGTAAAAATAAAACATAAAGTTGTAAAAATAAAATACACTTTTTATTTGTAAAATATACTTTACAAAAATGTCCTAGTGTCTAAATCCTCTTTACTGAGCTTTGAGTTATCCATTTAACCTTACTTGGACTTATGTGCCTGTATTAGTTTTCTTTTTTTCTTTTTATTTCTGTATTAGTTTTCTGTTGCTGCTATAACAAATTACCACAGCCTCAGTGACTTAAAAACAACACAAATTTATTATCTTCAGTTGTGGAAGTCAGGGTCTGAAATGGCCTCACTGAACTAGAATCAAAGTGTTGACAAGACTATATTCCTTTTGGAGACACTAGGGAAAAACTTTTTTATTATTATTTTTTTTCTTTTTGCCTTTTTTCCGCTTCTAAAGGTTCTCCACATTTCTTGGCTCATGGCCCCCTTCTAGCTTCAAAGCCAGTGAATGCCAGCCCAGTCTTTGTTACTCACATCACTCTGATGCCCTCTGTCTTCCTCTTCTACATTTAAAGGAGGACCCTTGTGATTACATCTGGCCCAGCCACATAATCCAGGATAATCTCCCTATTTTATTTTATTTATTTATTTTTTTATAGGGGAGAGCACAAATGCAGTTCCCCACTACCACAAATTATGCAGTCGAGTTTCCCACATTTGGGGAAATCGCAGGGGTCAGCACATCCGGAGTGCAATGGATAAGCCTCGCCCTGGGAAAACCACCTTCGTGATCATGGTATCTCCCTTGCCAGGTAAGTATCTCCCTATTTTAAATTCAGCTACTTAGAACTTTAATTCCATGTACGACCTTAATTCCCTTTGCCATATATAACCTAACATATTCACAAGTTCCACTGAGTAGCATGTGGACATCTTAAAGTGGAGCAGAGCAGGGGGCTGAGAACAATTATTCTGTCTACCACATGGCTACAACACATTATAATGGGAAAAGCACAGATCCAGGAAGCAGTTTTAGTCTGAGTCCTAGGATTGACCAGAAATAGTAAATTGGACAAGTCCCTTCAAATTTCAATTGTTTCTGGTGAAAAGTTTGTCCTAGCTGATCTCTAAGGTTCCTTCCAACTCGAATTCCCCTGATTGTATGAACACAGTGCCTCTAATTAAACCTTAGAAGAGATTAAAGCCTAATTCATTATCATAAAAATATATATACACACATACACATATAGTGTAAGCTTAGCAGTGTTAAGGGAACACAGAGAAGGGCCACTAATAATTCTCTCTGGGTGGCCATAGGGAACTTCATGGAGGAGATGAGACCTGAGTTTACATGCTCCTGGAGAACAAGGGAACCAATGGGAACCAATGGGCATGGGAACCAATGTAGGGGGCATGGGGATTCAGGGGCATGGACAATGTAGGGCACGGACCATGTAGACAATGGTAACAAATTCCATGTGTACACAGCATACAGATGCAGGAGAAGAGCCTGGAATTGCAGAGTTAGGCCAAACTGTGGTGCCTTCTGTAGGCAAAGGAGAGACACTGCTGTTTTGTTTTGTTTTTGTTGTTGTTTTTTAATTAAGCAAAGGAATGACATGATAGGTATTGTATGTTTTATAAAGGTAATGCAGAAATAATGAAAGAGGTTTTTGTTGTTGTTGTTGTTTTACCTGCTTTATTCTATTTAACATTGGAGTTAGTAGTGTTTCATTAAAATAGCTTATCGGATACCACAGATTAGATTTTCTTAAAGATCTTAAAAGCCAAAAACATGAATACAGCATTTTTGTGTCTAAGTTTACTATTTTTTTCATATTTATAAATACCCACTTATTCAGAATAAAAATGTATTCCAAACTCACCTTTTAAAAATAAAATTATATAAACTGAGTAAGATCACCCATATCAAAAAAGTTAGAGAACTAAATAAACTTTCAACCCCAAATTATATGCAACCCCCACTGTAAGTGACTATTTGCCATATTTACCTAATTCTTGATAAATCCTTCTTGAAAGTCCCATTCTATAGGTTTTTGTTTGTTCCCTGCTATTCAGTAGTTTAGCAGAGTCCAAAGCTCTAGAGTATTTAATTCTAATTATCTCATCTCTTACCAGAAGCACAAAGATCTTGAATGGAGGAATGTGTTATGTCAATTGAATCTCTCACTTTGATCTATGAAGAAGTGTTTAGATAAATTAGGACTCTTCTTACTTCAAGCTGCCTTTGTCTAAGCTCCCTAGCAGTTTTCCAAAATGCTACGTGGAATGTTTATCAAATAAACAACCTGATTGCCAGGCATGTAAGAAAGGTCAACTCTATCCTTGCTTAGGCCCCAGAGTAGGATTTTCTATTTTTGCAGAACATAATCTTAATTGACACGTGTCACTACAAGTGTTCAAGCCTTGGCCCTTTACTTCCTTTCTAACCTCCTTCCTCATCCTTCACTCCCTTTGTCCAACTTTGCCCCTCCTGGTACCTGGGTCTTAGGCTTCCAGAGTCACACTATTAAATCTCCCATTCATACTTACAGACCCACACTGACCCTTCAAGGTCACATCAGACAGAAAGGCTATCTTAACTCTTATTCAACACTCTATGTTGCAATTATTTCTTTACGTGCATGTTCCTTTTACTGAAGTGCCAGCTTCTTCAGGGGAAGAACTGGGTCTTTTTTGGTTTATTTTCAGTGTCTGGCACAGCAACTGCAGCAACATGATTAAGTTACCAGTAAATGTTCAATGAATGAAGGAATCACTATTGTGATTCTTACCAATAAGGTAAATTCTAACAGTTCAATCTATGCTTTTAGAGTAGAAAAGGTGAATAAAGCACAATGTGGTGAATATTTTAAGCTGCCATACCTCATTTGTTATCTGAAATTTTACTCTTATATTTCAAAGTTTCTTCAAACACTGGCTTTTTTTTTTAATGATTTCACATATTAGGCCAAATGGAGATAAGAAGTTTACTTTAAAATACTTTTTGCAAAAACTCATCTTTGCAAAAACAATCCATAAAAGACTAAGAACATTTTTCATATAAACACATTTAATTTTGTTCTTTAGTTGCGCAATTCAGGGGAATAACTTTCAAGTTTGTACTCTGTTTGAAACTGGGTTTCCCCCAAAATCATGAAATATCAATATCAACAGGACAAATGATACTTTCTGTTTTACTTCATCTTTAAGTGTTTATTAAATACTTTTTGGACGTGCTTCATGCATAATTTAACTGTCTTTTGCTTCCAATGTCAATGACAGCATCCAGCTCTCCTGAAATCTTTCATAATTCTCTGCAAGTCTTTTACACTTTCCCCTTCCCAATGACAGCTACCTCTACTGCTCTCATCGACTCCTATATCACCACCATTCCTCTCGCAAAGGTATGAAGTCCTTGCTCCATCGATTATTTCTTCTCTTTTTTGTATCTTCAAACTTCTCCATGCCATTAACTCTAAACAAATTCTATTTGAGTTTGAGATCCTTAGAAGTAGACCCATTAGACAAGGAGTTGAGTGCAAGTATTTTATTTGGAAGCTAATCCCAGGAAACAGGGAGGGGAATGGCAATGTGACCCTTTTGATAACACAGACAATGACTGATCTCCCTGCTTCTGGTCTTGACCCCCTCCCACTCATTGTTCTCACTACTACCAGAATTATCTTTCTAAAATGTTTCATCAGCTTCTGCATAAAATTCTCCTGTTTCCTATCAGCTACCAGGTAGAAGCCAAGCTGATATGAAAGATCCTTCCCAACCTGCCTCTGCCTGTCTTCCAGGTATGCTTCCTATATGGAAGCTTCTGAAATAAGCCATGTGTTCTCACACCACTCTTTGTGTGTGCTCTTGTGTCCTCCCAACAGCTACAGCTGGACTCCACTATATAAATTTTCAAGCCCATGTCAGTCTTTTTTTTAGCTGAGCCATCCTGCCACTTGTTGGCAGCTGTTGGCAGCTCAGCTCAGGCCGGGAATCGAACCAGTGACCCTGTTGCTCAGAGCTCACACTCCTGAGTGAGCTCTTAACCAACTGAGCCACTCAGCCGGCCCTCACGTCAGTCTTTTATTTCTCCTGTGTAGTCTCCTAAACTTGTTCAGGCTGACTTATGACCAGATCCCACCACACTGTCATATCCAAACCCAAGCCCATGGCACTGTCATTGTTTACAGGTCTATCTTCCCTGCTTAACTTGATAGTTCAAGGAATACGCACAAGAGTGTGTGTTTTTTTGTTTGTTTTGTTTTGTTTTGTTTTGCAGCTCCCAACTTCAATACTGTGAAAGATCATGTGAAAACAAGCTTTCATTTATTGAACAATTACTGAGCTACCACAAACGCAAAACTAAGAAATGAAGAAGACACAGACCTGCCTTAAGGAGCTTTTACTTTAGAAGGAAAAGTGAATGTAAACAACTTTAAAGGTAGGTGTACAGCTACACATTTTATAAATGAGGTACAATTAGTTGTAGAAGTTCCTGGTAGGGAGAGAAAGCCTGTGGCCAGAAGTTTTTATTTTTCCCAATTAGAGTTTACATTGGACTTTTCTAATTCTTGACTTGCTGTTACTCAAAATCCCCTCTTTAGAAGAAAATATCTCAAGAAAAAAAAAAATCAAAGGACTTGGTTGTCTTAACTATGATGTTTATGATTCTCTCTAAGGCTCATTTTACAAATCCAAACTTTTCCTTTGTTTATTTCCATCAGTGTGACTTCATCAAAGAGGTATATCATTCATTCATTCATTCATTCATTCATTCATTAAATGACTTAAAAATCTACTATACAAAATAAAAGGTGCCAAAAGATGAATCATAGAATGATTGTATATAAAGTTTTAATCATATTTACATCTCCAAAGGGTAAAACTTTTCACCATTAACAATTATGATTATATATTTTAAATAGAAGTTTGTGATATTATATTGCTATTTAACACTCTGTTTTGCCTCCCCGTAAAAATAATTCATTTTCTTGGTTTTACTTACACCTTGTTATTTCAAAGACAACTCTGTAGTATTCAAAATAGGGCTGAATACCTAGACTAATTGTAGATGAACAGAGGGGGTGGGCGAGGCAGATCCAAAGAAAGGGGAGAAACTTCCTTACAAGTAAAATATAAAAAATCATATTTAACACTGGGTTTGTTATTGTTGTTCATGCATTTCCTCACAAGTATTTCTGAGTATCAACTATTAGAAGCAGGTTCAGTTTGCTAAAATGCATGAATGTTTTGCACTTTAAATACTGGAGGTTTAGAGAAAAAAAATAAAACACATCTTAAAAATATTTCCCAATAAACACAAAGAAAAACTGCATGCCATCAAATGACACAGTTGGAAATAGAGATTTTCCATACTTAATAGAAATTGTTAACGTTTTACACCTCAGGAGTAACTGTCACGCTCAGCATTTAAACAGCCGCAGTCAATGAGAAGAACGCAAATGTTACTTTTCTCCATGCCGCATTTTTGTATTTCTTATTTGTCTTGAATAATAGGAAATGCTACGGTTACCCTGTAATGCCTGTGAGCTGAGTTATTAAATAAATGACTCCAGCCCTGGGCAGCAGTGGGCCATGACGTGCAGCTATTTGCACTCACAATGCAAATTCAGCTAGATGGATGAGCCTGACACCACACACCCTCATTGGGGCGTTCGTTAGCCTCACTTTACAGCTGTCACAAATAATATCTGTTCTTCAGCCCGACCCGGGCGCTGAGAAAGAATTTTATGGCAACGGATGGGAAAACATGGGAAATTATTTGAGAAAAAGCAAACCTATTTGAAAAGCTAACAAACCAAATGGCAAAAGAAAATCACTGCATCTTAGAGGATTAAAATGTAATAATAAAAATAATAATTAGAGATTAGAGCCAGACAAAGGACACCCACTCAACCTCACCTAAAAGAGTTCTGTGACAACTTATTATACCAGTCCCCAAACCATTCATTTGTTTCTTAGCCTGCACTGTATGTACCCCTGTGAGTTACATAAAGATATCTATGTATATCACTGCTTTCATTATGCTCCTCTGGTGGTGTTATATGCATTGCAATGCTCAGGGGAAGGTTGGAGCCTCTCAACTATCCCCATTGAACATTCCAGATAATTTAGGGGCTTTGAAGAAAGAGAAAGTGAAGCCCTTACGGACTTGTCACTGACACTCAGCAGCTCACTAAAACCTCTCCATCCTTGGAATGCCTAGAAAATTTTTATCTTCACTTGACAAAATCTCTCTCTTAGCTGTCTTATCTTTCTTATCATATGTGTTTCCTCCTCCCCCCTAGAATGACAATTTTGATACAACTGAGAACATGCCTCTTTATTTCTCCGGCTCAGTACTTTAAAAAAACAGTGCTGTGCATTGATTGGCTTTTAGTAAGTAGCTGTATGAAACCTTTAATAAATAGCTGTTCAAAGCATAGAAACTAATGATGATGCCAGGCTGGCAATCCCTGTGTCCACAGTCCTTCATCTACAAGGAGGCCATCTTTCCCCCAGAGACTTTATTTACACTGCTACACGCAAACAAAGGGTTACCCTGTCATCTGGCGAATTAAATATCAACTCAGATATCCCTGTTTGCAGAAAGCATCTTGCCAACAACTTAGAATTCCTGAGTCATACCAAAGTGTTTCTGTACTCAGAAATGTTTAGATTCCTATTTGGATTTACCTTCAACACGTAATATCATTACCATGCTAGCCAAACTCAACAGGTATTTTGAAAATATATTCATAGTCGTTTAAGAGAAATTTCAATATGTGGGGAGGTCGGGTAGCGAGGAAAGAGAGCGTCTTTAAAAACGAGAGGCTTGCGGCATTTTCAGTGCAATGTTTCCTGAATAGCAGCTGACCTGAAATATCTCCACGTGGATCATATGAAACCTTTAATAAGACATTTCTCAAGAAAATGGCACCCCAGAAACACATACATGTGTGAGGACACACACACCACTCACACACAAAACACGGTTTTTAATAGCCAAGGGTACTTTGGCACAATGTGGGGCGGTGGTTGTCAACATAAACAGATGGTCAAAGAAGTGGGCAAACACTTCGTGTGAACTAGTTCCATAAATGAAGTTTTTTATTTCATTTTAAATGCCATACTTACTTAACCAGCTTTCAGACAAGATGATACATGTAGCCAGTTGGAAAGAGTTCCCTGCCAGGCTTCTGTGTTTTTATGACAAAATTAAAAGTCCACAGATGGAATAACTCAAAGCTAATTCTTACAGCGTTTGTTTAGTTAGAATGGGGGGGGGGGCGAAGAGAACACCATATTGCTTCAAATTAAAGCCATATCTACAAAATGGGAGATTTTTAATTGGGGAGGGAAGACATATAAACAGCTTTTTAAAGAAATAACGTCTGTTTTTTAAATGAGTAGAATTATTTATCCATTAAAATAGCAACTTCCCCCAAAGAGTTTGAGGATCATCTAGGAAATTCCTGATTCTAAACCCAACTCCCAAACAACTTTAGCATACTTTCAAACAGTGCTTTGACAAATATCACAATTTGCCACTTCAGTTGCCTTCTAAAGCTATATACTCTTCCCATCATGATTTCACTAGCCATTAAGTTTCAAAATAAAAAATAAAGACTCTTACAATGTGAATTATAGGAAAAAAGGTGCTGTCTGAGAGGGAATGAAAAGGAGAACAGCTGTCTTGGTGGTGTTAATTCTGTGAAAGATTTACGACTTTATTAGAATATTTAGCTGTTTCTTTAATGAGGAAATAAAATAGACCTGATGTTTTGTCAAACATGGTGGCCCATGTATAAAAGCATAAAATGTATACAATACTGTCAATTGGGGGGGGAGGGGGGAGGAGAAAATCTAAAATGAAGGGAAATGCTCTTTTATTAGCCATATCAAATAGAATATGTTACCCAACCTTCCAATTGAAACATAAACACACTTAGCTATGTAAAATTCAGTTACAAAAACTAAACTTGACAAAGAGATTTTATCTACAGCTTTTTCAATGTAGTAAACACCCACTCAGAAGTCCAAAAGTAAATAAATTAAAAAAAAAAGACGTAGTAATTGTTTTGGTCTACAAAATAGAAAAGAAATTGTTTTCATTTTTTGTCATGTAACTGATTTGACTTGATATAACTAACTTGCTGGTTTCGGGTAAATCTAAGTGTGTGTCTATGTTATATAGAGGAAGTAAACTTTCATATCAGCTTCTATTTCTCTTCTAGAAACATATGTACTTATTTCCACAAAAGACATTTTTCACTGCCAAAGGTGCGGGGAGGAGCGTTCTTAGCAAAAAAACGATATACATTTTCTAGGAAATAGCTGGTCTTCTTCTAGAATGCTGCTCTGCTCCCCAAGACCCAGGGAGCCTGAATAAGCTCTAACCAATACATAAATTAAGACCTAAAGTAAATACCGTATTTCCCTATGTATAAGATGCACTCTGTCGAAAAATTTGGGGTCTAAAAACTGGGTGCGTCCTATACAGTGGTTGTAGATTTTTTACTTGCATTTCCCGCTTTTTCGCGCTTGTTGTCTTTGCACTCATTGTTTCGCACTTGTTACCAGTATATTACAGTAGGTTACATTTTGCCACGTTCTGCCCAGAAATGGCTCAGAAAAGATTTTCATACAGTGCTGAATTCAAGTTAAAAGTGATCCAGTTTGCAAAAGTGAATGGAAATCGTGCTGCTGAACATAAGTTTGGTCCTCCTCCACCTGAGAAAACAATCCGAGACTGGCTATGGGAAGAAGAAACCCTACTGCAAACGCCACGGCAGAAGAAGGCCATGAGAGGCAAGTCAGCAAAATGGCCGGATTTAGAGAGGGAATTGAAGATATGGATGGAAGGGCAAAGGGCAACGGTGTAATTCGTCATCAGACATAGATGAGGACAAGCTAATGGTTGGGAGTTTTGACAGTGATGAGGGGTTGTATGAATTTTATGATGAATAAAACTTGAGCTCAATAACTTTAATACATTTTTTTTCAAATTTCGGGCCCCAAAATTAAAGAGCATCTGACACATGGGGAAGTACAGTAATGGCTATCTCTTCTCCTCTACTTGTGTTCAGCAAGTCAGAAGGTCTATAGTGTTTCATACTCACAGGTATCTGAGTGAATGGAACAAACCGAATCAGTTCTATATTACTCACTGAATAGTTCACCTGGAATTTCAATTTCTTGGAGGAGAAAACTGGCCTTGTTATTTGACATTTCCTGTTTTACATGTGATTATCTTCTATTTTAGGAATTCCTTTTACTGACTTCATTTGTTTCCTCTAGGATACTTTCCACAAGAATCTCAGGCAGCATCTTTATGACTGTTCAATATATTTTAAAAACTTCCTTGACATTAAAAAAAGGGGAGGAGCTACTTTTTCAATTTTTGCCTAATATTTAAGGTAGGTAAATCACTACAGGATTACCTTAAAATTAGCATTTCTTTTAATACACTATGAACTTCAAAACAAGTTGCAATGTTTCACTATTTGGTGAGCGTTCTGCAGACATTAGTGTGCCAGCAGAGGCCAACTGTAGATAAGTTCTGATTGTTAAAAAAGTATCAGGTCAAGAAGAGGATGTAATAACAGAAGCAGAGGTCAGAGAGCTGTGGCTGGGACCCAAGGAACACAGGCAGCCTCAGGAAGCTGGAAAAGCCAGGAGCAGTTTCCACCTAGAGCAGCGGTTCTCAACCTTCCTAATGCCGCGACCCCTTAATACAGTTCCTCATGTTGTGGTGACACCCAACCATAAAATTATTTTCGTTGCTACTCTATAACTGTAATTTTGCTACTGTTATGAATCGTAATGTTAATATCTTTTTGTTTTCCGATGGTCTTAGGCGACCCCTGTGAAAGGGTCGTTCAACCCCCAAAGGGATCGCGACCCACAGGTTGAGAACTGCTGCCCTAGAGACTCAGTAAGGAGCAGTTTTTTATTTTAGCCCTGTAAGATCTATTTAAGACTCCTGACTTCTAGAACTGTAGGATAATAAAACTGTGTTGCTTTGAGCCAAAAAAAAAAAAAAAAAAGGAGGAAGAGGGCGAGGAAGAAGAGGAGCGAAGAAACATCAGCATCAGGTTTTTAAATAAGGCAGAAGCCATCTCTGTCTTAAGTGGCTCTTAATAGAAATGTAGATGACACAGAGAATGTGAAAGCCAGTCTTCTGGATGCTTACAAGTAAATGTTGGTGTGTCCAGATAGTGCAGATTTTAAATTCCGAAAGACAAAACTCAGCAAGTGACACACCTTAATTCTCACTTAAGATTTTTTGATAAAACTAGAAATCACAAATATTACCTTACCATGATGAGAAATTTAAAATAACCTTGAAATGCTAGAGGAACAGGTAAATTGCAAACAAGATGGAACTCAGGATACAGTGGGCTGTAATTTACTTTGAAGGAAAACAAATGGTTCAGAAGCAAGGGAAGGCTGAACAGATTTGTATTTGCAAGAGCAGAAAAAGATGGCAGTCACACTAGACTAAAAGCCAATTACAGACATTGGAGATGGGCAGTATTATAATTATGAACTTCTTCAGGGTATTAGAACATATAATAAGACAGCATCCAGGTGAAGTCTTGAGGGAATCCTCTTTCTGCAGTGGTCAAGAGTTCATCTTTTGGGCTGGCCGAGTGGCTCAGTTGGTTATGAGCGTGAGCTCTGAGCAACAGTGTCACCGGTTCGTTTCCCACATGGGTCAGTGACAACTGTGCCAGAGCTGAGCTGCCACTGAGCTGCCAACAGGTGGCAGCATGGCTCAGCTGGTGAGAGCACGTGCTCCTAACAAGACTGCCTGTTTGATGGTAGGCTATGCCCACCCGCGAGTAAGACTGAACTCAGCACCTTGAGCTGAGCTGCCGCCCGGATGGCTCAGTGGATAGAATGTGGGCTCTGAACAAGGCTGCTGGTTCAACTCCTGCATGAGATGGTGGCTACACCCACTTACAACTAAGATTGAACACAGCACCTTGAGCTTAGAGGCCACGAGCTACAGACAGGCAGTCAGATGGCGACTGGCACCCTCCACAACTAAGATTGAAGAACAACAACTTGGCTGGTTCCCCTCCCCAATTCCCCAGCACTGTTCCCCTCCCCCAATTCCCCAATTAAAAAAAAAAAAAGAGTTCATCTTTTATTAGAGAAGAATTTTTTCCAAATGTTAGTTATTGGTATATGAGAATAGTTTCCTGGCCAAATTGTGTTCTAGAATCACCACATTAAAGGGGTTTCTCAATTTCAGGACTCCTTAAAATATTAATATATATTAATATGCAAAATAAATCTCCCAGCAGAAGGCTTCTATTTTTGAGTTTCCCAACTTATTTGACCCTGAAACCCTTTTAACCTGTGTGAGACAATGTTCCACAGGAGTCACTGGAAAAATGGCAGTTATTACTGCTGTCTCTTTAGGCCCTATTGTATCTAACTAAACTTTATTTACTACTTGAATAGCAACCACTTAAAAACATTAAAGTTATAGATAGCTTCCTTCCACAAAGAATTTGTTTCTTCCATTTTAGATCTTTACATTATATTTTAGATCTTTACATTAATTACATGCTCGGCTGAAACAGGAACTTTTGTCCCAAAGTGATATGTTGAAGGACATAGAAGTTATATTATGCATCCTAGCAACTACTTTGTGATTTAAAGTTTTACAGCTATTAGTTTTTTTCACATAGAGAAGACTCACACATTACTTGAAATGGTGCTAGGATCTATGCAATCCCTTTAATATACTCCAAATCTGTGTTCAGGGAGGGAAACTGTTACAACCACAAAAACAAGAATACGATGCCGGAAAACTACTTTTCTTAACTCCATCGGGATAATTCCTGTAAAGACGTTCTAGAATAAAAGCTCCATGAGGCCAGGGACTTTGTCCACTGCGCTTTCTACCGAGCCTAGAACGGGGCTTGGCACACAGTAGGAACGCAATAAATATTTGCTGAGTGATTGGTTAAATGAATGAATCCAAAATATTTAATAAAAATATTATAGTACAGAATGATAGTTTATATTTGGCTCTAAGATAGTTTAGGCCATTAAGTAGACAATAGAGAAATTATTTAACTTCTGTATATAGAGTTGCTATAGGCACGTTATTGAAAAGCACTTTATTATTCTTTCTCAGAATAAATGCATCCATTAGAATGATGAGTGAAGTGCTCATTAGTCAACCTGAATACTAAAAGTGGTGGAGGTTGGCTAACTCAAAGCCTGACCCTTCCAAACATTTCGCGTCTTAAAAAAAAAAAAAAAAAAAAAAGACGAATACACTTCCCTCCCTAATCTTCCCTCTTTGATTCTCTGGTTAATTGGGCAGCAATCTCTCTTTTAACTTTGCCAAATATCGCAGATTATTTTCAGCAAATGTCACCATAAATTGAAAGCGACATTAATATGGTGGATGTGTTTCATTTTCTGATCACGTGTAATGAACTCAGTCATCGCTCTTGTGCTTTCCCTATTAGTATTGATTTTCCAAGTTGATAATGGATGGCAGAAAAAAACAAAAAAACTCATTTAAACATTCTCACCCTTTGGCCTTACCAGAAGCTTAATTGTTGCCATGAATACACAATGGGGCTATTTTAATACCTCAAAAATAAACATTTATGCTACTATTCTGGTTATGTTGTACGCTCGTTATTCTTATATTGCAGAAATGATGAATTTAGCATGCCTGTGAATCAAGGGAGGAACCAATAGGTCTGATTGGTTATGTCCGTTACCCTTAGGACAATGTCTGTCCCAGCAGGTATTACTTGTGACTCTGGATACATCATTTAATTTCTCTCAGCCGCGGATTTGTCAATAAAACTGGAATCTTATCTGGCTCATGGAATTTCTTTAAGGATTAATTCAGAAAATATATGAAATGACTTCACTGAAGATGTCTAAGTATTTCCATTCTGACACTTTATCTGGAGTGCGTGGCAAAACTGAGTATCAGCAGAGGAGCCTTAACAAAATAACTGAATTTTAAAACATGAATCATACAGTGGTAGCCACAGATTGAAGTGGCGAAACTACTCACACACCATCTCGAATTTCACATTTTAGTGCAAAATTAGCATCATCTTGAATTAAGGATTTGATCCTTTTCCTTCTTCCCAAAGCAGGCAAAACAAAAGGACACAGAATCGGGAGCAGGTGACAGGGCTTCAAAGCAACAGTACAAGGTCAGAGACTAATAAACCACGGGACTGTTAACCAAGAAACTTAACTATAATGCATCCCTGGGGTAATATTCCTCCTTAATGGAAACCACCTTATGGTCTTTCAGTCTCCTTCCTGTTCACTGTAGTCAATCATGACCACAGAGTGTGTAATTTCTTCCCTGAACTTTCTAAGGAGTGAAGGAAAATCTCTCAGAATTGGACTTAACTCCTACACCTTTGCGGTGAGGGCACGGTGTCCCAGCAGCTGGACAGCAGTGCCTGGGCTGCTCCATGCACCCAGCCACTCAGGGCAGGTGCACAGAAGGCAAGAAAGTCCCGGACGTGAGCCACAGCAGGTGACGCCCCCTTGTCTCTGCCTGTGCAGAGGAGGAAACGGAAGACCAGAGAAGTGGGCACGTGTTTTTACCCACAGAATCTGGACTCAAAGGCACATCCTCCAAAGCAAGTAGGAATACATTCCAGGCAAGCAGAAAATAATTCTAAGTTCATTCACCTGTATGATGGGGAAAACAGGTTATATAATCTATAAATTCGTGAACCCATAAATGTTTTGTAGTTTTAGAGAAGATATATATGTTCCATATATATTCTCTCATCGTATTTTATCATTCCTTTTACTAGTTTAAATTTTGTATTTTTATTCTTTCACTTGAAGCAACAAATTCCATTCTTTCATTTTCTATAAATTAACTTAAACAACATGTAGACACTCAAAATCACCATGAAATACTCTCATCATCCTTTATGGGGAAATAGTACGAATGTTGCTTACATTTGCCCTTGGTCTCTGCTTGGTGCAGAACCAAAGAAAAAAAAATGTTTCCTTTCATTTCCTAAGTAAAAATTATTTTATCATGAAAACTTCAGTATTCTCTCTCATTGTCCTGCTTTACCCAAAAAGCTCTAAAGGGTTTAGGCCATGATAAGGTCAGACAGAGAATAGTAAACAATGGCTTTACTAAAATGGTATCTGAAACCATTGTGTGTACAGTATTTCTGAACTACCTTTGAAGAATAACACTGCTTACTAGAGGTTTTGGGAAGAATGTAGTCAGTAATATGAAAAAATGTAAATACACTTCAAAGAGAATATTCTTGGACCATTGCCTTAAAATTTACTTGACCATATTTTATTTTTTACATTCAGAGTTCTGGAATAGAAGAGTAGCTAAACAACTTCCCCAAAGTCAAGCGGCAGATTTTTTTCTCTCTCCTAAGTAATTATCATAGATGACTGCTTTAAGCAAAAAACCAAACCAAAACAAAAAACCCCAAGACTATAGAACATGATGTGTGAAAAAAAAATCAAATTCCTATACTTTTTTTTGTTGTTTTACATCAACTGCATTTTTTTCTTTTTTTCTTTTTGAGCCCCTTCACCCACTTTCCCCTCCCTCCCACCACCTCTATGAGCTTGGCTTTGTTTGGGGATTTTTTTAGATTCTATATATAAAAGAGATCATATACTATTTGTATTTCTCTGTCGGATTTATTTTACTTAGCTTAATGTCCTCAATGTCTTTCCACATTGTCACAAATGATATGATTCCCTTATTTATAGCTGAATAATATTCCAATGTGTGTGTGTGCATATATGTATATGTATATATGTGTATATATATATATCCATACCCATATATTTATTAATACACTATACACACACACACACACACACACACACACGATACCTTTTCTTTATCCATTCCTTCATCAATGGACACTTAAGTTGTTTCCATATCTTGGCTATTGTAAATATGTAGCAATGAATATGAGGGCACACATATCTTTTCAAGTTAGTGTTTTCATTTTCTTTGGATAAATACCCAGAAGTGGGATTGCTAAATCATATGGTAGTTCTATTTTTAATTTTGTGAGGAACCTCCGTACTGTTTTTTATAGCAGCTGCACCAATTTACATTCCTAAAAACAGCATACAAAGGTTCCCTTTTCTCCACATCCTTGCCAACACTAGTTAATTCTTGTCTTTTTTTTTTTATAACACCCATTCTAACAGGTATGAGGTGATATCTCATTGTGGTTTTGATTTGCATTTCCCTGATGATTAATGATGTTGATCATCTTTTCATGTACCTATTGGTCATCTGTATGTCTTATTTGGAAAAATGTCTATTTAGAGCTTCCTATTTTTTAATTGAATCATTTGATTTTCTGCTATTGAGTTGTATGAGTATTTCACATATTTTGGATATTAGCCCCTTATCAGATGTGTGATTTGAAAATATTTTCTCCCATTCAGCAGGTTGCCTTTTCATTTTGTTGTTTCCTTTGCTGTGTAGAAACTTTTTAGTATGATGTAGAACCACTACTATACTTTTGCTTTTGGTGTCATATTAAAAATATTGTCACCAAGACCTAGGATAAAGAGTTTACAGTCTATATTTTGTTCTAGAAATTTTATGGTTTCAGGTCTTACATTCAAGTCTTTAATCTATTTTGAGTTAATTTTTGTGTACAGTGCAATTTTTGTGTATTGTGTTCAAATTTCATTCTTTTGCATATGGCTGTCCAGTTTTCCCACACAATTCATTGAAAAGATTGTCCTTTCTCCATCATATATTCTTGGCTCTTTTTTTGTAAATTAACTGACCATATATGCATGGATTTATTTCTGGTCTTTCTATTCTGTTCCATGGATAAATTATTATAGCTTCGTAATATAGTTAGAAGTCAGGGAACGTGATGTATCCAGCTTTGTCCTTTTTTTTCAAGGTCGCTTTGGCTATTTGGGTTTTTTTGTGGTTCCATACAAATTTTAAATTTATTGGTTGTATTTCAAAAGTGGTTTTCAATAGATGACTGGATAAAGGAGATGTGGTATGTATACAAAATGGAATAGTACTCTGCCATAAGAAAAGATGAAATACTGTCATTTGGGCAACATGAATAGATCTTGAGATTATTGTGCTAAGTGAAATAAGTCAGACAGAAAAAGTTGAGAACCATATGATTTCACTCATATGTGGGATATAAAACTGAAAGCAACAAATGAATAAGGCAAACAAACAAAAACTGATAGACACAGAAACAGTTTAGTGGTTACCGAAAGGTAGGGAGGTGGAAGTGGTAGAAGACGGTAAAGGAAGTCAAATATATGGTGATGGAAGGAGAATTGATTTTGGGTGGTAAGCACATAATGCTATATATAGATGATGTTTTATAGAATTGTACACTTGAAACCTCTGTAATTTTATTAACCAATGTTACTGATAAATTTTAAAAATTAAAAAAAGGAAGAAAAAAATTGTAAATATTACTATTTTGATAGGGATTGCATTGAATTTGTAGATTGCTTTAGGTAGTATGGACATTTTAACAATATTATGTCTTCCAATTCATGAGCAGGGAATATGTTTTTCATTTATTTGTATTTTATTTAATTTCTTTCATTAATGTCTTGTAGTTTTTACTATATATAGGTGTTTCATGTCCTTGGTGAGATTTATTCCTAGGTATTTTATTATTTTTAATGCAATTGTAAATGAAATTTTTTTATTCCTCTTTCTGATAGTTCATTATATATAGAAATGCAACAAATTTTTGTATATTGATTTTGTATACTGCAATTTTCTTGCATTTATTAGTTCTAACAGTTTTTCGACGAAGCTTTTAGGAGATATATATGTGTATATATACATATATGTGTGTGTATAGATATACATATATATATATATATGTGTGTGTGTGTGTGTGTGTGTGTTTATATATATATATATATATATATATATATATATATATATATATATATATATATAATCCTGTCATCTGAAAATAATGACAGTTTTACTTTTCCTTTTCCAATCTGGATGCCTTTTATTTCTTTTTCTTTCCTAATTGCTCTGGCTAGGACATCTAATACTAAGTTGAATAAGAGTGTCAAGAGTGGGTATCCTTATCTTGTCCCTGATCTTAAAGGAAAAACTTTCAGCTTTTCTCAAAAACCACTGAGTATGTTGTTAGCTATGGGCTTGTCATATATGGTCTTTATTTTGCTGAGGTATATTCCCTCTATACCCACTTTTTGGGGGGCATTTTTAATAATAAATGGATGTTGAATTTTGTCAAATGAGAAAAACATGATTTTTATCCTTCATTTTGTTAATGTGGTGCCTCACATTAATCCTATACTTTTAAATACATAAAACAAGTATCATGAGTTTTTAACTTTCTGTGAATGGTAATGTCATATTTACCTTTGTGTAAAACCTTTCAGTGGCTTCCATCTGAATTTAGAGTAAGACCCTAATGCCTGCAATCATCATGACCATGACGGTTTGAACACTGCAAGCCGAAACTCTTTTCCCTCTTTTCTTCCAAACCCCTACCGTCCATGTTGCTCTCTGTGCTCCAGTTTTGTTGGCCTTCTTTCAATTTCAGGAGTACCCTTAGGTCTTTCCTGCCTTAGGGTTTTCGTACATGTTCTTCTTTCTCCCTAGAATGCTTTATTTCATTCTTTGCATGGCATTCTCTTTATTATTCACAATCTAGCATACACGTCATCTCAGAGATCTTTCCTGACCTTGCAATCTAAAGCAGACCTTCATCACCACAACCACTACCAAAGTTATTCTCCCTCTCAGTGTCCAATTTTTTTGTTTTATAGCACTCATGACAAAGTATATACATGTATGTGTTTGTGTGTATGTTTATTATGCATCTTCTCCATTAGACTTGAAGTCCTGGACCATGCTTCTGCTGTATAAAACAATATGCCCCGTATCTATCCCAATTCACAAAGCACAAGGTAAGCACTCCATAAATACACATTGAATGGATAGAAGCTCTTCAAATCCTGATTATCCTTCCTTATGTACTTCTCCAGAATATTTGAGACGGTCATCACTTGAACAATTATTCTCTGGGCCTTGTATCAACTTAGGAAAATGAACATTTGGAAATATTCAATAACTGACTTAGTAATAATACTCACGCTGTGTTAAGAAGTTAAATATCCTAAACTTAATATCTGTATCATGTTTTCCCAAACCACACAACTGATACATATTATTTGTTAGTTCCCTAATAAATATGTCAGATTCATATCATCTGTTTTGCGAATAAAAAAATTCAGTAATTAAAAGATATGCCTTACCATTAAATAGGGACAAATCTAAAAATAAATCAGACTTGGACTACAGCCAAATTTCTGGACCATAGCAGCTAGCAAAGAAAGTTTAAAATTCAATGTCAACTTTCAAATGGAAATATTTCTAAATTTTATTGTTCAGAAGATGTATTAATTTATTTGTCTCTAGTTTTGTTCAATTTTACCTTCCATGTTCAACTCAGATGCTGATAACATCTCTCATCTATAAGAAAAATCAGATCAGACTAGATGAGAAATGTCTCCAGAAGTTATTAATCTTCCCCACATGATATTAACGTCTACATTTCTGTAGGGTTTTTATCTGGCTATTAGCATAGTTATTATGAAACCTGGTCCAAAGTAGCATAAGGTAAGTAATAAAATTTTCCTCTTATCTCATTTGAGGGAATTTTTTTTTCCAGAAAGCAAAACTGCCTATAAGAGATAATTTACTTCAAAGGAACAATTTACTGCCAAGAAGATATATCCTAAACTCTCAGCTTTCTACAGTATAATCTGCCCTGTTATTATTATTACTAAAATATTAAAGTCTCATGGGATACAAAATTAGGTTTGTTACAAACACACTTAAGAGAAACAATTACGTTAGCTTCCTTTTCATACGATTAATATTAATTGTACTCCTCAAATGAGCTGATGACTGTCTACTCTCTACAAATGGAGCCTGGGCTTCCATTTTCATCTTATATATGAAAGGACATTTTCTTCCCCCAAAATTCACATTTCCTTTTTCAGCTCGATATTTCTTTCCATGTTTGTGTCATTCTTCTTTTAGAGTAAAGTAGAAAACTGAGGGGGTCCTGCATCTCAGTTAAGAAAAAAAAAAAAAAAGGGAGGAGCCCATGAGGTAACAGGTGAGACACCCTCTTTTGGACACAGTTCTATCACTAGTTCTGATACTCCCAAAGGAAAAATAAAATTTAACCACACAGGTAAAATGTGGTTCATCCTCAAAGCCTTATGAATTGAAGACAGAGTTTCTTCCAATTATAAACACTCAATGCCTTGGTAAGAAATAAAAATTTACAATATACACATATGTATATATATGTACATATGTATAAATATGTATGTGTAATATATATACACATATATATAAATATATACACTCATACATACAGTGTCCTTATTTTGTAATCGCCCCAAATTAATATAAATTGTATTTTTGATGCAACAACTTAATTTCTTACTTGAAGATAGAAATCAAAACTACTATTTGAGTATATATTGGACCTTACAAATATTCATTAATACAGGAAGGCTCCCTCAAAGAACAACAGAATACCAGGTATTACAGCCTAAGTTAGACTTAGTGGAGAACTTCCTGATTGTATGTGCAATAACAGTTTATAACTAAAATAAAAAAGCTCTTGTTTTGGGATGTTTATGGAAAACTGTCCTGCCCAGATGACTTTCTCAGCTTTTGTAAATTTTCCAAGTGATATCTAATTACAGGTTTGCTTATATAACATTAAGAGGTATACATGAACTGTGATGGTTAATTGCATGTGTCAATTTGACTGGGCCATGGGACCCAGATATTTGGTCAAACATTATTCTGGATGTTTCTGTGAAGGTGTTTCCGGGTGACATAAGCATTTAAGTCAGTGGCTTTTGAGTCCAGCAGATTACTCTCTATGATGTTGGTGAGCCTCATCCTATCCATTAAAGGCCTTAATAGAACAAAAACTGACCTCTCCTTAGAAAGAAGGAGTTCTGCCAGCAGACTGCCTTTGGATTCAAACTGCAACTCTCTCCTAAGTCTCCAGCCTGCTGGCCTCTTCCATCAAATTATGGACTCGCAAAGCCTCCCCAATCACATGTGCCAATTTCTTAAAACAAACCTCTCAATACACCTATACACATTCTTTTGGTTCTGTTTCTCTAAAGAACCGTTACAAATACATACACAAACATAAAAGATCCACTAACATCTATTTTAGACCTACTTTTATAACTGATTTTTAGACATTATCTCCATATTACCGTGTAATATCACTTCAGCTTCAGAAACACTTAAAGTCAAAACCAGTAGGCTCTGGAGAACGATGTGTGCTTGTTAATTTATGAAATCAGTTTGTGGGAACAAGTCTTTGTCATCTGATTCCTTTTCATTTCCCTTGTGGCATGACCAGTTCGTGTGGACCTAATCTACCCACATAGATTAGGGCAGATGGCTCATGAACCCAGTAAGGAAAGACACTATAAAGAGGGGCAAAGTGGCTCTGTAGTGAGAACATTTTCCTACGAGCTCTTGAATTAAATATAGAGGCAAAAGCAGCTGGAATGAAGGGAAAAGGGCAGTTCTAGCACCCAGGAAAAGTCTTAGGTGTAGTTTCTATTGTCAGGCAAAACACTGTTTGCTGTATTCATGTGAGCTCACATTACATTATATAAAAAGGAGCAAGAGAAAAATCACAACAGAGAGATGTAACAGGGGAGCTGATTTTTTACAGCAGTTACCTCTGAAAAAGCTGTGTGCACAGTCTATTGAGCATTGTGGCCGGAACTCCCAGCTCCAAGGTCTCCATGTCACAGATGGTTTATCAGGAGAAAAATGGTAATGGCTGAAAACTGCATGGGTTTTTATTGTTAATGGGGCCATGGAAGGGAACAGACTGATATACCACGAATAATGAAAACATCATTCTCATTGTTACACAGCACAGGCTACAGATGAAACAAACTGCTAACTTCAGGTTAGCAGTTTCAGTGGTTTTTGAAATAAGAAGTTTTATGATTTTGAGGACAAAGGAAAAAGGAGAGCTGCCTCTTATCCCCACAGCCCTCTACATTTGTGATTTCTAAGGCTACTTGATTAAAGTCAGGTGTCATTATCCAGGGAAAAGGAAAGGATATAACTTGGGAATTTCTCTTAATGCTTCATGATGCACACAACCATCTTTGGTTCTTTTTTTTTGCTGCTAGTAAAAATATGTCAGCTGAGAACATTATACAATGTTGGGTGCATACATTACTTGATGCCTGAGATAAGAATACCCATGAATTTTTTAATAGGATATCCAAGACTCACCTTTCTTCAGAACTGACCATAGTCGAGAATTTTAGAGGCAGAATCAGTATCCAGGATTAAGCAGCAAATTCTTCCAGCAAATATTAATAGGCAGTATGTGACTTCTTAGACACCCAGAGGATCATTTACCAGCAATGATGTGCTTCAAAAAGAAATTATTTTTGCTTTCTTTCAAGAAGGATCTATCTTAGCTTAAAGAAATGGAATCATTCTATTTGTTTAAATAGTCCTTACATGCTTGAGGCTGGGCAGGGAGAAGAGAGAGCAAGACAATAGATTGTTCCTTTTGAACATTAGTTGCATTGGGATAAAAGGTCTATTTCAGATTTTGTGTGTATTTGAATCCCTGGATACCTTCCGCTTTAATGGAAATGATCACACATTTTTTGCATGATGACTAATATGATTTTTTTACATTACTTAGACTCCACAGATGTTTTATACCATCTTTATTAATGTACATCTTGATTTATGTTATATTTGATGTGTCAAAGCTAAGGAGGCAACTGCTAAATAAACTGATGAATCCAGTTGTAACTTGGGGTAATTTTGCTTCTAAAGCAACCTGAAACTTTTATATACAAACATTTGTATCCCTTCCTTTGGTCTCTACGTAGCATTGGCTGGTAAATTGTAAGAAAAAGGAACCACAGAAGGGAACAACCTTCACACAATCCACCTGATACTTTAATTTATTCCCAGTGATCCAGAAGACGGGATCCTTACATGGGCTCCCAAGATGTGAAGACCCAGGAAGTATATAAATAGCATTAGGAAATTCTTTTCCTACCTTCTGTCACTTCACCCTTAGCATATAGCATTGGGAATGTGCTGCGTTTAATCAGATATTAATATATAGTTTCAGAATGCCTAATTCTCAGAGAAATTTTCCCAATTCTTCATCTTCTTTGAAAGGATTTGAACTAGCTTTTCTTTAAAACCTGATGATTTTATCTCAAAATCATATTCCATCTAATCTACAGTGATCATTAAAGGTTCCCTTAAATTTTAAAGAATTTGTTCTTTACTAAACAAGCTTTAGGCGCCTGAATGCCAAGAATAGATAAAAAATGGCAAAAGGTGGACAGCATGAGCACTAGGGAATGGCCAGACAAGGCAGTGGGTAGGGAGTCTCTCTCTTCCCGCATGTCTTAGCCTTCCTTTGCCGTCCTATCTCCACTGACTGCCGTGAACCTTCTTCCTGTGTTTTCTCAGTCATCTAATTCCTCTTGGCTACTTCAAGCTCTCATTTTCTGTGATGTTTTTCCAAATGACTGCATCTTATAATGATTGCTTCCTTTCCAAATTCCTAGAGACTTTATTTTCTGTTCTACTTATCTAGGTTCTTAATCGTATAGCAATAGCTTATTAGGTAAATATTTATGTTGAACATCTACTGTGTACCAGGCATTGTTCTATGTTTTAGAGATAAAATGGTGAACAAGGCAGTCAAGCTTACACAGTTTCAGTACACAGGTTTCCTGCACTATCCGAAAGTAGTACCTTCCTAGGAAACCTTTCATAAACAAAAATGGCAACACATCTTGCTAACCGATGCACAAAATAAATCAAGATAAAGCACAGATGCTCACAGACACAGTTCAAAGCTCTGGGGCTTGATGCTGATATTCTGGGAGTAGTTCCCCAGAGCAGAGCTTGGTGGGGCCACTCTCGCTGCTTGGGGTGTGCGCTGCCTCTATAACAGCTCGCTGCGAAGCAAACGCTGAACGCTATTTTCTCTTTTCACCTTTCTTAGTAAAAGCAAAACTCCTCTTTGGATTTCTTTAGGTTAGTAAAAGCAGGTGCTAATATGGGTCTTTCATAAAAGCAAAATTGCATAAAGCAAAATTTGAAACGTAGGGAAGACTGTACCTGATGTGTTTATCCATCTCCTAATGAGATTATAAAATGTGATACCAGTCAAGAAGTGTCACATGACTCTTTGATTAGCCTTTATAGAGTCTAGTTCAATACATAGCTGACTGGATGGCTAGAGACTGGAAGCACAACAGATCAATCAGTGTTGCCTGTACTCCTTACACCTCTTGTCCCCTTGTTTTAAACAACTCTCTCACCTTGACTTTTCATCTCATCCTCAGGCTCATATAATTACAGCAACCAAAAATACAACACATTGTTCTGTCTTTAATAAAGGGGAAGAAAACCATCTTCAAAATCCCCTATTCTTTGTACCCACAAAAGTATATCTACCTTGGCTTGCCAAATTTTCATATTGGTACAGTTTACACCTTCTAATGTGAGCTGAGAGAGCAGGACGTGTGGTTTTGTGGATGGAGAGCAATGGCATGTGGAGTCAGAAGACAGCAGTTCCGGTTGACATCCTGCCAAACTTGAGTTATTTAAGCTCTGTGTGCCTCAGCTCAACCATAAAATAGAGGTTGAACAAGACCAGCTCTAATGCCCGTTCCAAACCTACTACATAATGCTATAATTACTCTGAGATTGCTACCCTGTTTCTCCCCCTGTTTCTCCAGGGTTATTATGAAGCTTCCCAACTCATTCTGATTTATAGTTTTCAGTCTCAGGAATTAAGAGTGAGGTAGGGTGTTTTTTGGTTTGGTTCAGTTTGGTTTTGCATATACCTTCACATATCTTTCCTAAATAATTAATTCAATACCACTTCCCAATAAAAACTTAATAAATATAAATATCAGCTGATAATGAAGGTGATGGTTGTGTTAGGGTTCTCAGAGAAACAGAAGCAATAGAATGGATAGATAGATAGATAGATAGATAGATAGATAGATAGATAGATAGATAGGACAGAGATTTATTATAGGACTATAGAGACTGAGAAGTCTCACAATCTGCTGCCTATAAGATGGAGAAACAGGAAAGCCAGTGGTATAATTCAGAGTCCAAAGGCCCGAAAACCAGGGGCATGATGTCCGAAGGCAGGAGAGGATGGGTGTCTCAGCTCAAGCAGAGAAAGCACGTTACCCCCTTCCTTTGCCTTTTTGTTCTATTCAGGCCCACAATGGATTGGATCATGCCCTTCCACATTGGTGAGGTTGATCTTTGTTCAGTCTACCAATTAAAATGCTAATCTCTTCTAGAAACACCCTCACAGACACACCTAATAATAATGTTTAATCAGCTACCTGGGCATTCCTTAGCCAACTTAAGTTGACACCTAAAATTAACCATCATAATTACTGAGTTTTTATTGGCTTGTATACTTGAATTCATTGATACTTAGAGATTTATTTCATCTGAACAGTGATATAAATCGATGTCCTAACCTTGGCATCACTTATCTTACTAATATTCTTTCTACAAGGAGTGAAACTGTTAGACTTTCAACCCTCCACTTTTAAAAGCTCTTGAAAAGTACACCCTGGAAAGTCTTCTATCACCACTTCACCAGAGTACTTGCAGATGCTTAACAAATTATTCTGAAACCATCTAAGTCAGTACGGAACAAACTCTCATGCACCAAGGCCAAAGGAGGAAAACCTGGGAGTCATGTCCGATTCCTTTCTCTCTACACACCCAATCCATCTGCAAATTCTAATGCTTCTACCCCTACCCTCCACATGTAGAATCTCACCACCTCCATAGTTGCCCCCATGATCCACGCCACAGCAATCTCTCCCCTGGATTACTGTGAGACCCTCCTTGCCTTACTTCCTGCCTTATATCCCTAGGGCCTTGTCTGAAACACTGCAGCAATGACCTTTTCAAAATATAAATCATATCATGTCACTCTTCTTCCCATTTAGTTCTGGGCTCATGGAAGTTGCTCTCAGTTAATAGCTGCCTGACATGGATGTTTCAGGTTTCCAGGTATCAATGTCAACTCAAACTTCGTGAGTAACAGTCCTTAAGATGCCTCAGTACTCCCATTTACCAGTATACAGTAACTCGAGTAAATTGCTATGGGTCAGGTTTGGGAAGGACTGGGGGAATAATTACCAGGCATCCCTCTGGAGATACGGCATCGCCTTCAGTCAATGCGTTCTAGGTCCAGAAACAGGCTCAGACGGGGCAAGGGATTGTGCCTTTTTGTTGAGATAGCTGCCCTCAGCTGCTTGGTCATGCATTTCTTTCAAATATATAAATTAAGTATAACCCTTGTTAACTGCCCACTTAATCTGCTGTTATGGACACTGTGGTGAAAATAGAGATAGCTCTTAGATCACGTTCAGAGAAGAACTTATTGCCCAAGCTTCTGGGTTGAGTCAACGAGCACCCTTTACATGTCCTTTAATCTTGCCATTCATTACAATTATGTCCATTAACTTTGGATGATTATGTGCTACTACCTGGCCCCTGTTGTTCTCTTAGAACCCTGTTATCCCCCCTGCTATCCATGGGCTCAGTTCACAACGGCATCGCTTACATTCAGCCCTGTACTACAAAGAGCAGCCACCTTGGGCCTGTGAGTAATGCTGGTACCCCTCTCAGTAGTATATCATTAGTCTCTCCCATGGGACATGGTCTTCTGGTTGGTTTTTCAGTCTTACATAAGGTATATACTCCAGCACACACACTTCTCTGAGTCTTTTTCTAAGCTGCCTGCCAGGTGCCCTTCTGGGGGAAGCAGACCTTCATTTCTAAAGGAGGATCTGTGTGGTCCATCACAACATCCACTTATCACTTAGCTAAGTTTACAATGCTAAAAAATGTACAAGAACAAAATTTGCCACTCCAAAATATGTCTCCCTGAAAGCAGAAGATAAATCTCCCAAGTGAAAGGTACCCTCCTTACACCAGGAGGTCAAGAGACATCCTTATAGCCAAAGACAGGAAATTCAGGACCGAGAAAGCGTAGTTTCTTCACTAATTAGTACCCAAGCCTAAGTCAGCTCTTTTTCACAAGTTTTTTTCTTCACATTTCTTTCCTAAAAGTATTAAAACTGCCTGCTTTAGTTCTTTCTTTAGGTCCCATATCATATGAGACCTCCATATGTATGAAATTAAACTTGATTTTCTCCTATTAATCTGTCTCGTGGCAATTTAATTCCTAAAGCAGCCAGAAAACCTAGAAGGGTAGAATAAACATGTTTCCCTCCCCAACATAAGTGATAACCTGAGTATGGAGCCCAGGCAGGCAGTCTGAGTCACAGCTCATGTCCTTTACCACTATTTAGGAATATCTCAGAAGTAGCCACATGGAGAGAGCTTCTAGTATTTCATCCTGAAGTCAAATAAAGGGTCTTTGGGAAAGGGTAGAAGAGTAAGGGGTAACTCTTCATTTATGAGTATCAGTGCTTCTAAATCTAGTATAGAGCAAAGGACATACACTGCTGGGAAAAGCTGCCACAGGTAATTCTAATAACGTTTGTGCCCCACCAGAGTTGAGAATCCCTTGTGCAGTAGATGAAGGAGAAGCTGTCAAGGAAACTTTTATGAAGTAAGCTTTGAGTGCTGTTGATTTTTGTCAGGTATTTAAAGTTCATCTGTGTGGCAACCAGAGATTTGAAAAAAAAGCCCAGAAAAGAATAGCTGCTTTAAAGCATGTAATTAAACTGCGAAATGTATTCTAAAATAAACTGTTTTCCCCTAAAATAGGTTAATATGTATTTTATATAACACAACTAGGAGTCTTATTAATTTAAAAAAATAGTGTCAAGAGTGATTCAAGGAAATCGTTTCAAATTCAGAAAATGGATCTTGTGAGGAAAATTTGTATTATTAAGAAATAGCATTTTCCCCAATTTATTTCATCTTATATTCTATAGAACAGTCATGAAATCATTGAAAATAGTAGTTTCCTAATCTTTAAATGTTAAAACTACAGATTATGACTCAGAATGAAGGAACTTAAACTCAAGAAAAAACTGTCAAGCTCCTGATTTCATACCATTTTCTGCCAATTTTATTACTGACTACCTTTCTTAGTGTTTGTATTCTCCTCAGAATCCTATTTTTGAACCTGATCCAGTTTCTATTCTCATAGATGAAAAACATTAGAAATAAATAAGGAAACTAATAGTTAATGCATACTTACTAGACTTTCCCACATAGATTCTCCAAATAGCAGATCAACCAAATGTTAATCTGTATTGCTTTTTGTAATTCATTTTGGCTAATAGTGTTTTATAGTAGATTTGTCCTTTTAATCATCATTTGCTAAGCATTCCTAAATACACATCACAGAACCAGGAGAGAGGCAATCTAAGATTAAACAGTGATCATGGATAAATCATAAAGTACATAATCCATGAAAGGATAGTAACATTTTCACTGAAATTATAAGATATATGTTATCTTATCCAATAACGGTGCTATGTTCACATTAAAATAATCCCTGATTTCATCCCAAATCCATAATAGATGCTTCAGGACATGTGTCACCCACTTCATAACCTGCACTATATGATAAGGGTATAATTACTTGCTCATATTTTATCTATAGTATAGATTCCAGTTTGTAAATATCTAGATATTTAGATATCAAGAGTGCTGAAACTATTATCAGTGCCAAGCATCACACCAGCCACATAACAGAGACATAACAGATATTTACCGACTGAATGAATAAAGTAACTCTAGACAAATGTTTCATAGCTTGGGTTTCAGCGAATGCTATACTATCTAGATATAACTTTATAGAACAATCTCAATTAGTCAATGACATGCTTTTCCTGTATTTACCCAAAACAACAGTGTTGTTGTTTTTTGTTTGTTTTTCTCTCTAGTAGTCAGGTATTCAGGATTATCTTTTTTTTTAATCTAGAATAAAGGGGAAAAACTTCTATAAATCTCATAGATCACAGTTATAAAAATGTTGAGAGGAAAAAACAGGAAAAGGAGAGAGAGACTAGTAATCATAAAACAGAAGTTCTAGGCCTTATTTTCTTGAAAAGATAAATAAATTTCCTGAAGTTTTCTTGGTGTTTTTCTAGGCCTCCAAATTTCCCACTAGTTACAAAGCCTCCCTTATATAGTCTCTGGCATTGAGCCAAAATGCAAAGTCCTGTCTGATCTCAGGGTCTTCTAAAACTCTGTTCTCTGCTAAGGACACTCCTCTCCCAGCATTCGCATAATTGGCTCCTTTTCATTCTTCAGTCTCCACTTAAATGTGTATCTCCAATGAGGCCTTTTCTGAATGTTCTCTCTCAGTCCATTCCCCATTGATTTTCTTTTCTTCACAGCGCATATTATTTATAATTATAAATGCACTAATGTGTGTATTTGTTTACTATTTGTTCCTCATCCACACCTGATTGCAACTTCCATGATGACAGGGGTCACATTTGCCTTATTTACCTTTGGATACCTACCTAGTAATACCCATTACATAATAAACACTCAAAAAATTTTGAATTAAATAAAAAAAGATAGCTATTTAGTATTATTTGTACTACATTTATTTCTCTGTGTTTCTAAGCATTTGTGATTTTAGTTTTTGATATACTATATTTCCCTTGCCAGATTATGTCTTCATATTCATGGAACAATATAAATTAATGCCAGTAATGATTATGTTGTGATACAAAATATCCTGAATGCTTTTTAAGATGAAAATGAAAATGATGTTTTATGTAATAATGACATATGTGTTAACGTGCTCTAAATTAGAAAAACTGGTCATTCACGTCTATAACTTTCTAGTGACTAAGACCCTATTCTCAATGCTATTCTTAGAAATGGTTTTCTTCCTGTTACCTCTGGCCAAATAAAAAAAATCACCTGAAAACCTAGCAGCCTAAGACAACATTTGTTTTGCTCACAAACTACAATCTGAACAGGGTTAGACCAGGGAAGTTCATTTCTGCTCTACTCAGTGTCAACTCTCAGTTGAGTCTGGGATTATCTAAAAACTTATTCATTCCTATGTCTGCCTCCTGGGCAGAGAAGACTCAAATAGGTCAGGGCTGGAGGAACTGGAGTTCCTCACACACCTCTCTCTAAACCAGTATAATTTCCACGTGGCCTCTCCAGCATGATGTCTTCAGCATAGCTGGTCTTCTCACACTTTGGCTTAGGGATACCAAGGGGTGTGTCCTAAGAGATAGAGAGCCATGTGGACGCAGAACTGGCAACATAACTTGTGAAGTGCATTGCAAATTGAAAATGTAGGATTTCTTGTTCAAAAATTACCAAGAATTTCAAAATGGCAGCAACAGAGCATTAAACAAAGCACGGGGCCCTTCTGTGCAGGGGGCCCTGTGCAACTGCACAGGTTACATGTCCTTGATGCTGGCCTTCGGTGGAAGCCATTTTGTATTTTATGATTCAGTGTCACTCAGCATCACTTCTTCTGCATTCTATTCATTAAGGTAGTCATAAAGGCCCACCTAGTTTCAAGAAAAAGATAAATAACTCCACATCCTGTTGTATGTGACCATAATCTGGAAGAGCATGTAGAGTTGGAAATATCACTGTGGTCATTTCTGAAAATAAAGCCTACCATATATTTGGTGTAAATGACTGGTTCACCTCTAGAGAACAGAAATGTCTCAAACTGGGAAAACTCATCCTCACAACTATAATAGCCACGACATAAACAGGAAACTTCCTCTATGTGGGATGCTGACTGAGCACTTCAGAGACATCACTCATTTAATCCTAATGACTCCCCATTTAGCAGTGTTATCATCCCTGTTACAGAGACATCCCTGACATCACAGAGAGGTAGAAAATGATCATACAGCTAATAAGTAGCAGAACAGGGAATTGATCTAGGTCTGATGCTCAGAGTGCTTATCACCGTTCAGTGTTGTTGAGAATGTCCCAAGAGACAAATCCCCAAAGGACTGTGCTTTTCCTGTTTCCTAACACCAGGTGACTCAATAAGGGTTAGCTACAGTAGGTACCTAACAGGTTGAATCCATAGCTCATAATTTCCCTGTCTCTAGTACTCTCCCCCATCCTTCTGTTCTCACAGTTCATTTGACGGGGTTCAAATGCCCTGGCTATATGGGAAAATACAGGACAGAGTTTCACCCCTGGGATGGAAGGCAGGAAGAAAGAGAGAGAGACAGATTAAGATCAGTTTATTTGGTCTATCTTCAGGGTCTAAACCTAAAATAGACAAATCTGGGCACTATATGCAGCTCTACATCCCATCCTGTGTTCAGAATAGAGTAGATTTATAAAAGAGAAAAGAATTAATTGGGCAGCAAGACATGCAAGAGAAACAGAGAACAAATAATACTTTATTCATATCCATTTTCTCAGGCACTCTTGAGTCTCAACTACATCCCTGATCCTGAGGTAACTACATGTTGTTAGGATACACATTCACGTTTTGCTATTGTTGGCCTAAGTAGTTCTCCTAATCCTAACACATGTAGGTAAAATAACAGCTTGCCTCAACGAACAGAGAACAAATCTAAAAATAGCCAGTGGGCTTCCAAATAAAAAGATAAAAAAGTAAATTCATAGTTTTTCAAGGGCTGTATAAACTATGGAGGCAAATACAAGCACTTTTAGGCAATAACTAAAAGTTGAAAGATTCTATGTATAACAATTAAATGGAATAGATACCTTGTGATCACTATTATGGAAACACATACACACACACACATCCAAGCAGTTCAATCTAGGCTGTTTTAGTCTGCTTTCAGAATTAAAAACAGAAACAAAAACAAAACTTTATCTCTAGTAAAGGGATATTCCTCTAGTATCTTCAGTCCATTTACAGGTGAGGTGAGAAAACGAATTGTATATATTTTAAATTTCTCCTAGTTTTTTGAAATAAAAATATTTGGTGAAATCTGCTTCTCCACCTTCCCCCAGCATACCCACTTCAATTATTGATTCGTTATCCAGTTCTACGTACAATTCATAGTAGCTTCACTGGAGAGACATGCCAGCTTGTGTCAACAGTGCTGCCTCCAGGTTCTGTACAAAGGGTGAGTAGCAGTTAAAGCTGTACTCCCAGCTGAAGAGCCTTGCTCTCCTTCTCTCATGCTTTTCCACCCACCCAGGACCTCCATCTTCTTCATTTGGGGAACCATTTCCCAAGCCTGCAGTTTATGGTGGAAGGAATTGAAGGAGGGGCTTGGATTCTGGTGAACAGCTGGGGCCCATCACTTCTCATTGCAGGTCTTGGGGAGATGTGGTTGACAGAGTGATGCACAGAGCCTGTCCCAGTTAATGACTTCACCATTCTCCATCATTATCCCCATCATTAGGAAATTAGGAGGACAGAAGGTATTTACTGTAAACCTGCCACCTCCCAAGGAGAGATAAATAGAAACTGATAAATGGGCTCTTCTGGTGCTGTTCGTCTATTAACCTTCTGCTTCCCAGCTCCGGCATATGCGTGCCATCCTGCCATTAATATCCAGTAATTGGCATGGCAGCGGGCAATACAATCATACCTTTACTGTGAGCGTTCCCTCCGTGTAGTGTGGCTGCGCAAGCACACAATTACGCTCATAATGAAGCTTTGCTAAACAGTCCTGCTGAAAGACATTAGGCAGTTGTTCCCCAGCCATAACACCAGCCTCCCACAGTCACTCAGAGCTTAACTCTTCACTAGCCCGGGCACCGGCTGCCTGCCATTGCTAATCTCTCCGCTGCCTTCGCCTGCGTTCTGATCTATTCCTTAAAGGTATACTCTTGGGTTTTGTTTTGGCGTGTTTTGTTTTAAACAGCTCTTCTTAACACTGCCTTCCTCGGGAGCAAAGGCATAGCCAGCCTGCGAATGATCTGGAACTGCCTCATCTAGCTGACTGCCTGGCATCAGGGCAGAATGGAGTTTCATCCATGTTAAGGCCACTGGTGACCACACAGGGGCGATGCCCCCTCATTTGTCACAAGATGAGAGCCAAGCTGTTTAGCGGTGTTTCCCAAGGAGATTTTGTGTTCTTGAGCGCATTCCTAGATGATAAGGGGTGGGGTGGGGGGGGAATGTATCTCATCAAATTTATTCTCTGTATGATCACAGAGCAGCAAGAAGGGCAATAACCTTGGTGTCTTATCTTAGAAAGACACCATCCTCCATGCCCATGTGCTCAGAACTTAGGGATCTCAAAGGAGCTTGAATCCCTGAAGAGCATGAGATCCTGAAAGAGTTTACAGAAAACGAAGGTCCACAAAGAGCCACCTCATTCTGTTATCCATCTGCTCACACTGTGGCTGCAAAATGAACATTTGGTCTCTGCTTCCCTGACCTATTTCTTCCCAAGTTACATTCCCGTGTTTACTATGAAGATTTTATGACAGTGGCTGCAGTGGGCAGACTGTTTCACAGGATGAAACATGAAAAGCAAAGATGAGTAATCTCTTAAAAGCATAGGGCAGAGTCCACGAAATGAATCAAGCTCAACCAGAAGATGGTCCTGAGGGGCGNGGGAGGGGGGAATGTTGCAAAGGGGGATGTGAGGTTGGGGAGAGGTAATATCAGCAAAGAAATAAAAAGCAATAAAAAGACCAACAAGAAAAAATGGCATGACAATCTTATTACTGGTGTTCAGAAACCATAGCCTCTCTGTCAGAAAAACACCAGATCACCCATTTGAGAACTTCATAAAACTAAATGATCAATAGATTATAGCTCTGGCCCTCCTTCCACACAGCATAAAACAAATAATAATATCTCCAATAAATATAACAAATAGGGCAATCCTTCCCATTTCCTGCAGACCCCTGACAGAACGTGCTGCATGATCTTTTCATTTCCTCTTCAGGAGGATACTAAGCAGCTTGCCAGACTCCCAGTCAAGCACAGCCTCTCCAGCTGTCTTCCAAGCATCCACCTTTAAATACAGAATCTGGATATAGCTGGGCGGCCTTGCACTCATGGAGGCTTTCACTCCACAGAAATATTAATACCTGGGGCAAGCCCTCTGTCAGTCAGCGTTCTATTAACTAAAAGTCTCCAGGCGCCAGCACCAGCAGCACATCTCCAGTAGAACGATAAATAACAGCTGTTACGATGATCCAAAGACAGGTTAAGAGATTGACTCGAATTCTGCCTCTTCTTCACAATTCCTTCTGTCTATCTTCCTGTATATTTTTACAAAACCTTTCACATTATCTCTTCTGGTTCACCACAAAGTCCAGTGTAGTCACCAAGATATGAAACCCCCTCATCAAGAGATTACATTAGGATCCTTACTGTACAGCTCTGGAAACCAAAACTCAGAAAGGACAAGGGACTTTCTCAGGTCACACAGCTGACACTGGAGTCCACTTTTCTTTTCAGGACTGCTGTTTTGCCAACTCTAGCAGGCAACGTTCACAGTGTGGTCTATGTGACCCGTATCCCTGCAGTTGGATGACAACAGCTGCTCTAAAAAAAGCACGATATAGTGGAAACACTGAAAATGGGTTTGGAATCAGGGACTTGATTTTGCCACTTGCTAGCTGTATTACCCTCAGATAGTTTTTAAATTTCTATGCATTTTAGCTTCCTCATTTGTGAAATGGGGTGATAAAAAAAATCCCTACAGCAGAGGTATTACATTAATATATGTCAATCTAAGAAAAACACTTTCTAGAGCACATTCTTCTCTATCTTTCCCCTCCTCTTCTATGTTATAAACAATTTACTATGTTGCCTCTTTAGTCCAGAAAAAGTTTAATGTAAATGTACTTTGTAATATTTTAGCTCTTTGTAAATCAGTAAGCTAGATCATATAATGGTGACTCTCCTTTTAAATAGAATAAGATTAACCAGAGTACTTCATTCCCACGCCATGCCAGATGAATATTCTTATAGTCCCAATCAAGAAACAACATCTTCTTCATTTGTCCAACATAGAAGATACAAAAAGGTGTCATAGTATTTGACTATAGCATCTGATTAGTTATAATCAAGAAATATTTGTGCATAGTATAAAAGAAAAACATAAGACATGTTACAATACTTTTGCCATCCCCTACACATAAATTTCTCTCTGACTTTTCCTCTCTTTAGTACTCACTTGTTACCAAGAGTGCTGTAGGTCTACTCTCACAAGTGTATTCTTGTCATTTGTTTCTCCTCTTCCATGTTATGAAGTTTATCAATCCCAATTTCCAATATTAACAGCTGTCAATTCTACGAAACCCAGTTTTTATTAGGAAGAATCATTTCATTCTCTGAAATTCATACCTGTTCAGGCTCTCTTCATTTGGGATTCTCATTTGGGCAGGATCCCACCTTCCCCACCCACTGGCTTTTGGAAATACATGGGAGTAATTTCTAGTTATCAAAATGACAGGGTTCAGCAAGATGGCAGGAGACCAGATCAATATACAAAAATCAACTGTATTTCTACACACTAGCAATAAATATTCTAAAATGAAATAAAGAAAACAATACCATTCTTGATAACATCAAAGAGAGTAAAATTCTTAGAAATAAATTTAGCAAAAGAAGTGTAAGACATGCATACTAAAAACTACAAAACACCAGTGAAGGGAAATAAAGAACCAAGAAGGGAAACTATGCCATCTTCACGGATTAAAAGGTTCAATATTGTTAAGATGGAAATACTCCTCAACCTGATGTAAAGATTCTGTGCAGTCTGTACCAACATTCCAGCCTCCTGTTTTGCAGACATGATATGTTGATCCTAAAATTCCTATGTAAATGCAAGGAACCCAGAATGGCCAAAACAACCTTTAGAAAAAATGAAATTTGGAGGACTCACACTTCCTGATTTCAAAATTTACTACAAAGCCACAGTAATCAAGACACTGTGCTACTGGCATAATAATAGTTATATAGATAAATGGAACAGGATTTAGATCCAGAAGTAATTCCCTAAATTTAAGGTTAATAGTTTTTTGACAAGAGTGTCAGAACCACAGAATAAGAAAAATATCTTTTTAACAAATGATACTGGGACAACTAGATATCCACACGCAAAAGAATGAAGTTTGGTGCCTACCTCACAACATATAAACAAATCAAAACAAACAAACAAAATACTCAACTGGATCATAGAACTAAATGTAAAAGCTAAAACTATAAAACTCTTAGAAGAAAACATAAGAGTAAATCTTTGTAACCTTGGATTAAACACTTTCTTAGATATGATACTAAATACGCAAGCAAAAAAAGAAATATATGAATCAGACTTCATCAAAATTAAAAATTTTATACTTCATGGACACCATCAAGAAAGTATCCTTGGGGACTGGCCGAGTGGCTTAGTTGGTTAACAGTTAGCTTAAGAGTGCAAGCTCTGGGGCCTGCCAAGTGGCGTGTTGGTTAAGAGCTGGCTTGGGATGCCAGAGGGCCCCGGTTTGGATCCCACATATGAGGACTAGTGACACTGCCCTCTACAGCTAAGATGCTGAACAACAGCTCGACCTGGAGCTGGGTTGCTGTGAGTCGCCAGTGACGGGTAGGCTGCAGCCCCTGCTGCAGTGGGTTGCCATGGGCTTCCGTGTGTAGCCAGCAGCCAGCGTGAGCAGCTGGCAGCTGGTGTGAGCTGCCAAGAGTCGCCGTGAGTGGCCGTCCAGAAGCCGGTGACTGATCTGCCTCTCCTGGGAAGAGCACAATGATGGTGCCAACTTGGGCCAGTGAAGCAACGTCCTCCACAACTAGACTGAAGAACAAAAGGACAGCAACTTGTCTGTTCCCCTTCCCCCAATTCCCCAGGGCTGTTCCCATCCCCCAACTGCCCAATAAAAATAAAAAAATAAAAAATAAAAAGAATCTTCCTTATAAAAAAAGAGTGTGAGCTCTGAGCAACATGACCATCGGTTGGATTCCCACATGGGCCAGTGATGCTGTGCCCAAGCTGAGCTGCCACCGAGCTGCCAACAAGTGGCAGGATGGTTCAGCTGGTGAGAACATGTGCTCCTAACAACAAGACTGCGTGTTCGATGGTCGCTATGCCTGCCCGCAAGTAAGACTGAATTCAGCACCTTGAGCTGAGCTGCCACCCGGATGGCTCAGTGGATAGAGCGTGCGCTCTTAACAACAAGGCTGCTGGTTCAACTCCTGCATGGGATGGTGGCTACGGCCACCCGCAACTAAGATTGTAACATAGCACCTTGAGCTTAGAGGCCACGAGCTGCCGACGGGCAGCCAGATGGAGACTGGAGCCCTCCACAACTAAGATTGAAGAAAAACTTGTCTGTTCCCCTTCCCCAATTCCCCAACACTTTTCCCCTCCCCCAATTCCCAAATTTAAAAAAATTTAAAATTTTTTAAAAATTTAAAAAGTAAATAAAATATGAAAAAGAAAAAAAAATGATATCTTAAAAAAAAAGAATCCTTGATGAAACCCATAGAATGAGAGGACATATTTGCAAATTATGTATCTGATAAATGGTCTTGAAGTCACAATATACAAAGAGATCTTACAGCTCAATAGTAAAAAAAAATTAACCCAATTAAGGGATAAGTAAAAGATCTGAACAGATATTTCTCCAAAGATGACATACAGTCAATAAGTATATGAAAAGATGTTTAAAATCATTAGTGATTAAGAAACTACAAGTCACATCCATAATTAGATACCACTTTGTACCCACTAGGATGACTTTAATCGAAAAGACAGGTAATAACAAGTGTGGTGAGGATGTGGAGAAATTGAAACACTATGCATTGCTAATGGTGTAAAATGGTGCAGCTGCTATGGAAAAATGTCTGACATCATCTCAAAAAGTTAAACCTATAGTTACCATTTGATCCAGCAATCCTACCTCTAGTATATACACTAGAGAATTGCAACCGTATATCCACACAAAAATTTGTACACAAATGTTCACACCAGCATTATTCCTAACAGCTACGAAGTAGAAACTAGACATATATCCAACAATTGAAAAATGGATAAACAAAATGTGGCCTATCTATACAATGGACTAATATTTGGCAATGAAAAGGAATGAAGTACTTATACCTGTTGTAACATGGATAAACCTTGAAAACATCATGCAAAGTGAAAAAAGCCAGTTATAAAAGACCACATATTATATGCTTCCATTTATATGAAATGTCCAGAAAAGATAAATCTATAGAGACAAAAAGTTGATTAGTAGTTTCCAAGTAATGGAGGGTGGGAGAATGGGGAGTATGGAAATATTCTGGAAATAGTGAAATAGTGATGGTTGCACAACTTTGTGAAAATACAAAAATATAATTAAAGGAGTGATGTTTATAGTATGTGAATTATATCTCAATAAAGTTATTTTTTAATGATATAAACCTACTACTGGCAATTTAGGCAGGGACAAGGTATGCTAGACATTCTGCAATATGGGAGTCCTGTTCAATAGACATTTTTTAAAGAAGCACTGTTGTCATTTATTTCTGAGCCATTTATTTCTGAGCTAAATTCTGCTGTTTTTTTCCCTCATTATCACAGTTATGAAAAATCAGCGTTTATGGTAGAAAAGGCACTGATAAATAAATCAAAAGACAAGATCAGGCGTGTTCAGGGTGGTATGGCCATAGACAGGGGGGTGGGGAGGGAATGGTAGAAGTGGGTAAAGGAGGCCAAATATATGGCGATGGAAGGAGAGCCGATTCTGGGTGGTGAGCACACAATGTGATATACAGATGATGTATTATAGAATTTTACACTTGAAACTTACGGAATTTTACTAACCATTGTCACCCCAATAAAGTTAATTTAAAAAAATAAAAATAAATAAAAGATTTGGTTACTCCTCTGAGCTCAACTACCAGAAGCTCAAATTATTTTACTTCCCTGAGTCCCTTTCATCATCTAATAGATGAAGAGTGTGATGGTGAATTTTATCTGTCAACTTGACTGGGCCACAGTACCCAGTTGTGTGCTCAAACATTATTCTGGGTATCTGTGAGGGTGTTTTTGGATAAGATTAACAACATTTAAATAGGTGAACTTTGCTTAAAGCAGACTGTCCACCATAATGAGGGTAGACCTCATGCAATCATTTGAAGGCCTGTACACAACAGAAGACTTACATCCCCCAAGCAACAGGGTATTCTGCAGCTGCCCTTTGGACTTGAACTGCAGCACTGGCTCATTCTGGGTCTCCAGCCTACTGGCTCACTCTGCAGGCTTTGAACTTGGCATTTTCCTTAATCATATGAGCCAATTCCTTAAAATAAATTTCTTTACACACACACACACCCTATTGGTTCTGTTTCTCTGGAGGATCTTGATTAATACACAGAATATGCCTTAGAAAGCTCTAGGGTCTCTTCCATCTCCAGCAATATCAGCATTCAAAATTATATGGGTATTGAAAGCTGCAGGTGCTTCCAGAGCATTTTGGAAGTTCCAATTGACTTTATCACTTCCAATAGGAAAAGACAGTCATTTGGAAGGTATCTACGGAAATAATATTTGCATTGACTCACCTGCCTTATAACTGTTCTCTAAAGTTGAGAATGGAATATAATGGTCCCTAAAAGTCTATGTTATCTGAATAAAAAAGCAGATGTTCATGCAGCTTAAAGATGGCCAGACTTAAGAAAATCAGGTATAGGTGGAGTTTAATTTTATTTTTGGTACACCAGGTCCCCCTAGTATAAACATGCTTTTCATATTTTAAGGGTGGGAATTCAGGCACTGAACCAAGAGAGTGAATATGACAACCTGGGAAAATGAGATCAATCCAGAACACCTGACAGAATAGTATACAAGCAACCATTTGCTATGCTCATGAGTCAAACAAGGCCATATACCCCGCACAGAAGCTAAAGACAACAGTCTTCATCATCAATCACAGACACTAAGTTCTCACTTATAAAATATAGTCAATTCCATGTTATGCTGTGACTATCTAGATGTACATTATTCAGCTTTTTGTTTTCTCTTTAGCTAGCAAGATGAGCTTTAGCCATTTCACAGCTCATTTGCCCTTCCACCAGCTTTGCTACACTCATTACTACCTCTGGCAAAAGATTTGGTGAGAGAGGCAGTTGATGCAAATGAGAATTTTAGATTTTCCACGCTCTCCCTTTCTACCATGACCATGGATAATCAAGAATTGACTGTGCGAAGAGCAGGGAATGCAATTAGGCATTAGGTAAGGAAAGCTTCACACATAAAATCAATAGGAATGCCCTAAGGGGGGTATCAAGTAAAGAGGAGAAAGTGTGAAATAAGATGACATTTTCTCATTAATGTTACCTAATGCTTCCTCATGTCATAAGAGAAATGATTTCAAAAAATGTATAACAGTAGTTCATCAACACATTGCATAGTGGAGAAACACATTCACTGAGTTGCAATACCTAAAGGATATATGGTGACTGAGTAGAGCTGTCAAGAATCATTCCATTCAAAAAGCATGTCATTAAAGCCTGTTAAGTTCCACATACAGTTCCAGGTAGGCACTGAGGATATGAAGAGCTAGCTGTAAGACACAGTTCCTCCTTACATTTTAGTGCAGAAGCAGTTAAGTAAGGAAATTATTTTCCTTTAACTTGGCTAATTCAATGATGAGAGAATTCCAAAGGTGCTAGGAGAGGGCAGAGGAACATTTATCCAGGTCTGGCAAGACAGAAAAGTCATTCTGTGGGAGGTGACACCTCAGTAAAGTAGTAAGGGATGATTAGAAGTTAGTCTAAGAAAAGTGAAAGGTAATTTTAGACAGAAATAAGAACATGAACAAAAACATGAAGAATTAAGAGAACTTGATGTTTAAGGACAGTCATAAGCAGCTTCACATCCTGGATCCTAAAGTGTGAATCATGTAGAAACCAGCAATGAGAAAGGAGACATAAGCCAGTCATGGAATTACCTTAATTACCTTCGCTAAGAAGTTTGAGTGTCAGCTAGACCCAGTAAATGATAAGACTGACAAATTTTAACTGTGAGTGGTGTGGTTACACTGGTGTTTTAACAAAAAGCAGCAAATGAATTAACAAAACAAACAAACAAACAAAACTTGACACAGACAACAGCATGGTGGTTACCAGAGGGGTAAGGGTATGCGGGAGGTTGAAGAAGATCAAGAGGGTCAAGTATTATATGGTGATAAAGGAGACTGAACTTTGGGTGATGAGCACACAATCCAATATGCAGATGATGCAATATACTACTATACACTTGAAATTCACATAATCTTATTAACTAATGTTACCACAATAGATAGAAATAAACAAACAAATAAATAAATAATAAATAAATAAACACATAATTCCAGATTGATAGTTTGGATGGGTTTGAATAGTAGGGAACGTAATCTAAACAAGAGAAATCTGTTGAAACTATTAACAAAGCTAAGATGGGAAGATCTTAGCTAAACAACGAAAGTTCGGGTGAGGAGAAAGGGGGACTTGAGATACATTTAGAAGACAAATTGTCAAGATTGTCCAATAGTTGAATATAGTAGGAGAGGCAAAGGAAAGAAAAAAACTATAATCATTTCTAGGATGCCAGACAGGAAACAGAACAAGGAGCAAATGGCGGAGACTTGGTAGTTGGTGAGTTCAGTATTGGCATGTTGAGACCATCCAAGGAAAGAGGACAAACATGCCTTTTCATACTCAAGTGAAATTCAGGTTAGTGATGAATAAATACATATGCGAATCATCAGCATAGCAGTTCAACTTATGAGAGCAAATAAACTACCCAAGGAAACAACATTAAACACTGGCTCTCAACTCTGGATGCATATTAGAATCAACTGAAAAGATAATTCTACCCAAGCCTCACCTCAGACTACTTAGATCAGAATTTATGGAGGTGTAGCCAGGGTCTAGAATTACTGCATAAGTGTAAATAAAGATGGACCCAAGAATGTAAACCCATGAAAAAAAACAAAAAGAAGTAGTCAGAAGCACGCGAAGAAAACCAGAAGAGAGATAACCTGCCACTATTTTAATACTCATAATTGTATTTACTAGAACAGAACTATGACATAATCATTGTTTTAAAAGTAAATACTGTGATATACTATCATTTCAGAAATCCTTAATGCATCCCACTTCATGAGTTCAAGTTCTAGTTTACCAGTACAGAATCAATTATTTGGCTATGCCCCATTATAAAAAATGTGTTTCCTAAGTTTCATTTCCTTTAAAATATGGTGATGCATATATAATTTTAATTAATCAGATGTGTTCAGTAATTATAAAAGCTCCAGGATAAAATCAAAGTCCTTTATGGGAGAAATAATTTTCTTCTTTAGGATTTTCCTGTTTAGCTATTTTATTTTTTTGCGTGTTTTTCTTAAAGAGGTGTTAGTTTCAGGGTGGGATGGAACTTGAATACATAACAGATTGAAATTTAAAAGTTAATGCACATATTTATATCTATATTTATAATATTCAACACCCAAGCTATACATGGCATGTTTGTTCCCCAAAATTACATTATAGTTTTATTGATAGAGGCAATATAAATACACTGCTTAGGGGCTGCAACTCAAAATGTGATTATGACCTCTAACAATGGTAATTTATGTATTAATTTCCATCTATCTCAGCAACTGGCAGCGTCCATCAATTATAGCATTAGCTGTCCAGCAATTGCAGCTGCTAAATGCAGAATTAGCGTATAAGCTACTGTCACTCACCTGAAATTTTACAGTTCTAATTAGTGAGCCAGGGAGGCTGTCAACAACTAAATGCCCAGTGATTGGCCTGTAAAGACAGCATTTCTGAACCCTTCTCCAGACTCAATCATCCAGCATTATTATGTCACTTCTTCCTAGTTCAGAATTCAAACGGCCTAAAAGACAACTCTTTATTTTGGTTTCTGGCATCACTCCTTTACAAGAAGAACAATGGACAGACAGACCCCTGAGCCTACTAGCACTCTGTAGAAAAGTTGTTTCACACTACCTTTACCTTTATCTCTATGCCACTGGATTTTGGAAATTCTGATCCTGCAGTTATTATTTTACTCAGTTACTACAACATTTTTGAGAACTTTATATGTGCCAGGTACTTGGCTGGGTATTGGCATATACAGATGAGTAGTGAAAGTGATTCCTGCTCTCTGCTGAGAGAGCGCCACTCCATTCAAAATGGGGAGACAAAACAGATCAACAGATAATCAATGAAAGAAAACTATTACAGTGATAGGTTCTAGGAAAAGAAAATAGAATCATGGGATCGAAAGTGAAAGGGAAGCTCCTTTGGACTAGCTTGGAAAGGCCACTCTGATGCTATCTGAGCTGAGTCATGCGTGATGAACTGGAGCCAACCCTCAAAGACCGTAAGGAAGAGCATTCTGGGAAGAGGGTACAAAAGCTGGAGGGCAGGGATGAATGAAAACCTTTACATGTTTGAAAGGAAACAAAGGCCACCGTGAAACATAGTGGGCAAAGTAAACCTAGTCCAAGATGGGGTCACGGACAAGGACAGAGGTCAGACCATGTAGGGCTTTGTAAACCATGGTAAGGAGTTTGTATTTCAAAGTACAATGAGGTATCACTAGCAGGGTTTAAATTGATTTAAGTTTTGTAAAGACTACTTATTCTGATCACTATATGAAGAACGGATTATATTCCTCGAGAAATTCTTGCTCATTTGCAGCAAGAACATGGAACAAGAAAGCTCATAGCAATATTGTTCATCATAATAAAAACTGAAAATGGCCAAATTTTCTTTAGCAGAATGATAAATCAATTTTGTGATATAGTAATGAAAATGACTGAACTACCGTGAGACATAACAACATGGATGAACCAAAAAATAATTATTAGTGGAAAAGCAAATTGCAGAATAATATATACAGAATGATTACATTTATACAAAATTCAAAAGCATATACAAACTAAACAAAATCTATTTTAGGATATACGTGTATACATGCATGATAAACAAGTAAAGTGAGTCACCACAAACTGGATACATCATAAGGTAGCCCCTGATGAGTCACATCACTGTCTAATCTCCTCCTCTGCAGCAGGAGTGGAACCTGTGACGAGGGCCAAGGTCACTGCATTATATAAGACTCCATATTAGCAGACTAAAGTGAGACAGTCTTCCTCTGGCCCTGAAGGGAACTGACATGCTGTGCCAAGGCCCATGACAAAGCCCATGTGGCAAGGAACTCTCAAGAGCTGAGAGAGGCCCCAAGGCAACAGTCAGCAAGAAAACAGGAACCTCAGTCCTATAACCACCAGAAGGTGAATTCTGCCAGCAACCTGAGGGAGCTAGAAGTGGATCCTTCCCCACTTGAACCTCTGATGAGAATGCAGTCCAACTGACACCGTGATGGTGGCCTTGTGACACTGAACCAGCCATGCCTGCACCCCTGACCCACACAAACTATAAGATAATAAATGTGTGTTGTTTAAACCAATAGGTTTGGTAATTTGTTACAGAATAATAGCAAATGAATACAGAAATAAAAAACACAAAAGTTGGAGTCGTGGTTACCTCAGGGGAGGGCAGGGAGAGAGATGTAATCCATGAAGGTCGCAATGTAGACACCAAAGCTGTAGTCAACAAGCTCTTTCTTCCTTTTATATCTGATACCCCACTCCCCCAGGCTTTACAGGCAGGTATAGACTTGCTTTTCTTAGTCTAGGCTTTCTTTCTTAAGTACACACTACGTTTCTAGTCAGTTTTATTTTTGCCTTAAATTCTATTTTGTCAGATTTTCTTAAGATTGTTACTCCAGCTTTCCCTTGGTGCATAGTGACATATATATATATATATATATATATATATATATATATATATATATATATTTTTTTTTCTATGCTTTTATTTTCAATATTCCCTTGACATTGTTTAAAATTGGGACTATGTTATTGGATATCTTAAATCAAACCTTAAAGTCTCTGACATTAACTGACCAAGTTAACCCATGTATATTACTGTAAATTCTATCATTTTCATGCCTATTACTACTATAATTTTTTTTTAATTCAATTTTCTATACTTTCTTTGCTTTTTTTCTCCCTCCATTCCTGCTTCCTATTAGATAAATAGAGTATTCTTATTCTGTTTATGTTATATTTTTCTATATGTGCTCTTCTGATAGATGGATTTAACTTAGGACCCATTTAAATTTTCTCTTTAATGAGACAAGTGCTACAGCATCCTGGCATCTTCCTTTGGTCTCCTCTAGCCCATTATGCTAATTTTATCTGTAATTTTACTTCTGAGTTCTAAAATTTCTCCAAAGCTGAGGGAGGAATCCAGCAGCCCATGTTTGTTTGCCATTTTGTTAGAAAAAGAAACTATATTATAATATTTAGTTATGTTCTATTTCTTAAGCTATGTGGCAGGCATATAAGTGTTTGTTTTATTATTAGTCTTCAAGCTTTATGCATATTCATATATTATTTTGTATGAATCATTTATTTCATTAAATTTTTAAATAAAAAAAGAGTACCTGACACATGTAGGTATTTAGTATTAGATTAAGAAGTACAATATAAAGAACTAAGTGATTCTTCACTTGATCACTATTTCATAAATGCTCTGGTAACACTAACCACTAAGAAATTATTCTAACACATAAGAAAGATCTTGCCCAGCCTTTCCTTTTTATCTAGAACCAGTGTACTTGCTATCGCATCTATTTGTTTGAATCATTTGATACCACCATTAGTTCATGAAAAATGTATGTTCACCCCAAGCACCGTTAGCCACTTCGACATATTGCTTTTAGTTAAGCACCTGTTATATGCAAATAATTATGGCTATTAATGTGGAGGATGTAAAAAAATAATTTAGCAGAACCCACAATGAGCTTATCTTCTAATAATGGGAGATGGATAGGCTTATAAATAATTATAATAGAAGACTGGATGCAAAGAGGATGGTATAAATATGATGAATGGGAAGTGAGAGAAGGCTTTATGAATGATTTCCAAACCGGTACTTTGAAGAAGGGAAGAATAAGGATTTCAGGCACCAGCCAGGAATGCCTTCACAAGAACCAAAAGGAGAGCACTAGAGGATTCCAGGAGCACATATGAGACATCCTAGAGAATTCTCAGGTAACTCAGAGGCTTAGGAGAGCTGAGGACCACAAGGTATGTAGGTAGGAAGCAATAAGCATCCTGACAAATTCAGGCATTAAGGTTAATGGGATTTGATTTGCATCTAAGAAGCTGGGAGATTTTTGTAGGATTCTTTCTATATTTGCTACTGGATTGTGTGTTCTTGAGAGCAGGGACTTGGCCTTGTTCACTATGGGGTTCCTAGAGTTTGGCACACTGCCTGACACATACTGTATGTTCATTACAAAATTATTGACTGAATGAATCGTAGGTGGTATTTGAACTGAAAATTGTTTCTTCTACTCCAGGACTCTTTACCACTGTATTGAATTGACTCCCAATTTCCTTTATAAAAGATTTGTGAAACGAGTCTCTGAAGAAGTGTACAATTTGTGCTTCTTAAATACATGCGTTCTCTCTCATATCTATGCCTTCATAAATGTTATTTTCACTGCATATATACTTTTCTGAGTCCTGCTAGTCTATCTAATTCCTACTTATCCTAAAGGTTCACAGACATCTATTTGCATGAATTATTTGTATTGGGGAAAATAGAACTATTCTGTGTGGGTGACTCAGTTTCATGAGGGTAAATGAAAGTGAAGTTTCAAGCAGGTAAAAGATAGTAAATGAAACTTTCAAACATTCATCTCAGTCTATTTCAAACCACATCCTTTAAGGTATGTATCTCCAATGTTATCTGGTAAGAACAGATGGGTTTTCAAACAAATATAATCAATGTCCAGTATGATTTAGTTAATGCTGAATAAGTTTTGAAATTGTGAACAAAGGGTTTCCTCTGGAATGTCCCCCAAACAGTACTATTTGGAAATCAATGAATATTATCTCCTTACGTTTAGAAGAGAGGACTGCCTGAAAATTTCTACACATCTCATATGCTGTATTAGATGTTTCATCAATAACAAGATACATTCAGAGCACAATGCAGATGCTAAGGCTGGTACGTGTGAGGCAGCATTTTCACTTAGAAGGTTGAATCTGCATGTTGTAAGGAATTACATTGGATATCAAAACTTCCATGTAACAGGACATAATTTTTCATAGTGATGCTCTCATCACTATGCATCACAACTAAACTAATTTTTAAATTAATTTACTGGGCTCATGTATCACTAAATTGTATGTATAGCTTATGGATATAAGATAATTACATTCTTGCAAAAAGAGTTAAATCAGACAAATGGAAAGAATTGCACAGTTATCACAAGCTTGATTGTCCCTGCTGCAGAGTTACCCATGCAACATCAGAGCTCCAAGATGGCCCAGACATGTGTCTTCCCGAATGGAGTATATTTAAAGATTGTGCAAAAAGCTATATGGCACCAATCACAAGCTAAACTCTTGCACCTCTACTCAAAAAGAGCAATACACTGTGACTATAACAATGAATACCAGGCCTGACAGTGTAATGGGGGGGGGGGAAATGCCCCTAAATACATTTTTTAAAAGTATTTTTGACTGAAATGAAATAAAACCTTTCCCATTAAAATGTTTAAATAAGATTATGGTTGTAATGGAATTCCTGACACTTTCAGCTAGAGTTGGGTATCTGACTATCTTACAGAAACAATATCCTATGTGTCTCCTATGTGTACCTGCTCCATCCTCTGACAATCCATAAGACACCCCATGTTTTGGCAGGCTGCCAAGCAGAAAGTCAAAATATTAAGAATTCATTTATGAAGAGAGGTAACTCATGTGAAAATATTTGCATTACACTTCCCACTGAGCAAGAAACTTAAGGAAAGATTCTAGTAACTTAGAAACGATAATACTTTGGAGAAAGCCAAATGAGAGTTCAAGTAGAACTCAACTTATCTGTACAGATAACCACTACACAAACTGATTCTTTTTTTTTTTCTTTTAGCTGAGCCATCCTGCCACCTGTTGGCAGCTCAGTGGCAACTCAGCTCGGGCCGGGACTCGAACCACTGTTGCTCAGAGCTCACACTCTTGAGCAAGCTCTTAACCAACTGAGCCACTTGGCCAGCCCTTCACAATTTGATTCCTATAGCCTGTCTACAACATGTATGTTCAATTTTACTTACAGCAAGGTGTAATGCTTGGGTGAAATAAACTTCTCATTTGTCTTTGTTATCCAAATCATATGCTTTCACTCTCTAAAGTTGACAGGAATGCCAATCAATCATTCTTTGGGACACCTTTTGTTTTTCTAGGGTCATAGGAGATTCTTAAACCTTAGATATATCACGGAAATATCCCAATCCATAACCAACTTGACCTTTTCATCATACAGTGATTCAGTGCTTGCTCAGCACTGATTTTCCACTATCTGTCCACTTTGTGGTTCTGTCTGCAATGTTTCTCATGTGCTTAGCTTTTTTGCCAGGACAATATGCACCTTATGTTGTCTGATGGCTTTTGATGGTAGCATCATTCTTTTCCAAAGCCCAGTGCTTGGTGACTCACTCTTTTCCTGTTTTCCCACAGCCATTCCCTGGAATGAATGTCCAGCCACTTCTGAGATGTTATCCTCCAATGGACTTGGTCCATGCACTTATCCCACATGGAACCTACAGTCCTCTCTCCCTGTCCCTCAGCCAGAGCCAAAACTTAAGTTGTATAGTGAGTTCACTGCACAATAGAAACTGGCTTAGGTGGTAGGCGAGGGAGCTGGAATCTAGCCCTGCTCTCTTGGCTAAGCATTGTGTCTTGATCCTCAGCTGCATCCCCAGAGAGTAAGCCTTTTTCTAATTTACACAGAAACCTTATATAGGTCAGTCAGTGATGGGCGCAGCCCCAGTTCTAGCACCATTCTGGGATTGGGCACTCTCCCCTCAACCTCTTCTAGGGTGAATTCTACTCTTGAATAATCCATTTAATTTCCTTAATGACTCTGAAGCAAAAAGTTATTAAGCCTTTCCTGCCACAACCCTTCCCTCATCGCCTTAAGGAAGACCTAAGTTTTAGAAATAAAGACCTGGTTGCCATCCTGAAAGGCTGGGGGAGGATGGAAATAAAGGTGAGCAGGAAGCCCTATCAAATAAATCTAAAGCAAATCATTGAGCAAAAAAGGGACAACAATAGCAACAATTGACATACAGGTATTACTCTGTGCCAAACTCATGTTATCTAATTTAATCCTTATAACATCTGAGAGACATAATTCTCAGTTCACAGGGTAGAAAACTGAGGCACAGAGAGATTATCCCCTATCCTTCAAGTCACACGCTTAAACGGTAGAATCAAGATTTGAACCCAAGAATTATATTTCCATAGCCTGTGCAATTTACCACTACACCATAACAATTCTATGACTTATTCTGTCACAAAGGTAATTTGGGAAAACTGTTGAAAAGATTTGTTCTCTAAAAAATGTTAAGTAGATACAACCACTTTAGAAGGCAATTTGGTACTTGCTTACAAAACTAAACATAGTTTTACTATACAATCCAATAATCACTGCGACACATTTTACACCTACACAAAAACTTACACATGAATGTTTATAGCTTTAACCATGATGGCCAAAAGCTAGAAAAAAACAAAAACAAGATATTTTTCAGTAAGTGAATGGGTAAACAAACTGTGGCACATCCTTACATCTGAATATTATTTAGCAATAAAAAGAAATGAGCTATCAAGTTACAAAAAAAAGAAAAAGAATACATTTTAACCTTCCATCAGGCAAAACTGATCCCACAGATTCACTGCAAACAAATTTTCAAATATTAAATATGTCTTTGCTGTACTAAGTCACAAACATGACTGGCAATAGGTTAGGTAGAGGGGGAAGATACGAAAGGGATGAGTCATGATACTTAACTGTTAGATATTTGAAAATTGTGTGCAATGAATTTGTGAGATCAGTTGTGCCCAATGGAGGGTTAAATGCCTGCCTATTGCTAAGTGAAAAAGGCCAATCTGAAAGGCCATGTACTATGTGATTCCAACTGTAATTATATGATATTCTGGACAGGGAACAACTATAGAGACAATAAAAATATCAGTGTTTGTGATTCCAATTATAATTATATGACATTCTGGAAAAGGAAAAACTAAAGAGACAATAAAAATATCAGGATTCAGGGGAGGGAGAACTGAAAAGATGAAGCATAGGGGATATTTTAGGACAGTGGAACTATTATGTTAGATACTGTAAATGGTGGATATATCACCATTTGCAAAATCTATAGGACTTGACAGCACAGAACCTTAATGTATACAAATTCTTTAAAAATAATTTAGGAGGTCAGGGGATTCCAGGAAGGAATGACAAGAGAATCAAGCTGTATTACAATTGTTTGAAACAACCTCAATGAAGGGATGGTGGAAAACATACTGACCTAAGGAAATTAATGGCATCTGTAAGACTAAAGGCAAAAGGAACCCCACATAATCACTGTACTCTAGTCGATAAAGTTGTTTCACACAAGTATGGGGTTAACAATTCTGAAACTGCTGTACATGTATACTAGAATTTAATAACTAATTAAATAGATGGCAAATGGTGGGAGCTATTCCACTGCTGGAATGGAAATTTATAGATAAGCAAGTGGGAGAGCCTAGAATGATCCACGTGGTGATGGGTTACCATTGGAGACAAAAGTAAAAATCCATGTTTAGTTTAATATAGATACAGATGGTTACATACATAAATATTTATAGATATATATTTCTCTGCTCTGTTAGCTGAGAGGTCCTAAAAGAAATGGCATCTCAGTAACAATAAGCACACCCAAATCTTGGTTACTAATACCATGGCTCCTTGGAGAAATGGCTGATTCCAGGACAGGGGCAGGGACTATACAATAAAAGATGGAGCATCTTTTTGCACCAGAAAGTGAGAAAGTGAATGCACATGTGAGTGCATACACACATAAACACACACACACACACACACACACACACACACACACACACACACACAAATTGACAGGGATATGTCAAAGAGGAACGTGAGCTCCCAATAGCCAAAATTATAACAATTTGAGCAACAAAGTAAAATGGTGTGGGATTATAACCCAAAGCATAAATGTAATTCAAAGAAGAGTATGAGAAGATGGTTTTCAAGTTACCATTAGTAGCAGGCTTTTACTGCATGCCCCTAAGGACTCAGGCAAAGAAGATTAGAAAACCTAAACTTTTTCATAAGCTTGTGAACAGACCTGTTAAGCTGAAATTGTGGCTTTATGTAAGAGGTATCAGAAAGGGAGCCAAGGCCAAACTATCTTGAGCCTTTATCTTGTAGGCAATGTGAAGGCCACTGAACATGGATTTCCGTGTAAATCATAAAATTAGGGATATGAAGAGTTTATATAGTCAAGCAGATCAATTAGAAAGCTACTAGAGTCCAGGATCAAGATAACAAATGGTGATCAAGGACTATGGCATCAGGACTGGGGAAGGTAAAATTATTTTTGGAAGAAATAATTAATCGATTGAATAGTAAAGAGGAATAAAGATGAATCAAGGATAAACTAAGTTTTTGAATCTGAATAATGTGGTAGTGCCATTAACATTTTTTAAAAACTAATTTAGGAAAAGCATTCATTTTAAAAATCCACTTAGGACGTTACTCTGCCAGCACTCGCTGGATTGCATCCCCTCTTTTGTACTCTCGGTACTACCCATGCTGTCTCCTTCCCTCCCTGTGGAAGTTCCTACTCTCTCAGGTCCTTGGCTCTTGGTGTCACCCTGAAGAGCCAGGTCACCATTTCTGTGAAAACAAAAACAATTGGTGGTGTGCGAACAGGTACTGAGAACCCTGAAGGCCAGGGGCCAGGAGCCATGGGATGGGTGGGGGGCATGAGCAGTGGCTGCTCCAGCATATCCGCCATGTCAGCAGCCTGTGCCACCAGCCTGGGGGCCGAGGAACAGGACATGGCCTCTCCCTGGGCCCAACAGCTGTGGACACTCAGGCTCTGGTGAGCCCAACATTGCTGCAGCCTACAATATAGACCAGTGCATTACAGTGGAGTGCGAGCTAGAGAAAATGCTGCACAAGTTCCCAGGCAATGAGCAGCTGTGAGAGTGCAGCCAGGAGGAGCTCATCAACTACAGGAGTGACCTCAAGCATGAGAGCCTGCAGGTGACAGGGACATCTGGCCAAGATAGTGCAGTACATAAATGCTGTGCTTCCCTCCTTTCATGACCACATCAAAATTACAACTAAACTACAGAGCAACCATCACTGAGAATCACCTGAAATCTTGCTGAACTGAAGTCCTACAACTAAGGACATAGAGAAGAAGCCATATCGAGACTGGTAGAAGGGGTGGAGACATGGAAGGGCTGGTCCGACACCCATGAGTGGCAACTAAATATTGGGAGGGATATTTCAGGTGCAGGGGTCGCACTCCCCAGAGGAACAAGGGGTCCCAGACCCACACCACACTCCCCAATCCAGGGTTTCAGTGCAGTAGAGAGAAGTCCCCACAACTTCTAGCTGTGAAAACCAGTGGAGATTGAGGCTGAGTGAGACACAGGGCAGCTGGAATCCCAGGTGTTCCTCTTAAAGGGCCCATGCATGGACTTACTTGATGATGGACTCACTAGCTCTGCGCTCCAGTACTGGGACGGCAGCTTGAAAAATGCCAGGGACATATGGGGAGGAACTGAATTGTCTGGCTTCAAGGCAAGAGCTGGAGGGCCAGCTTTCTCCCAAACAAAAGTGCTGGCAGAATTCATTGTTTCTGTCTTGTGCCCTCCCCGCTCCCAGTGTGTACTCCCAGGTGGGTGCCATATCTGAGCAGCCATCAACTTGGCTAACACCCAGTCCCTGGTTATTCACTGAGACCCCTGCTCCACCCAACTTGGGGCACAACCAAGGCACTTCCAGTGGTTTTTCCATACAGACAATCTTGGCTCATGCTGTGGACTTTCCTAAAATCTCTCAAAGATTCACAAGCACCAAACAAGCAGCATCTGGCCTTGGTTCCCAGTACCACTTACTTAGTAGCCTTGAGCCTGACACTAATGACAGCTGACTTCGGTTCACAGCTTGGCCTCTCCCTGGTACCTCAAGCCCAGCGCAAGTAGTAACCATCTGCAGATCACTTTGTAGCTCATACGAAGCAACCCCAGGAAAGGCACAGGCAGTGGCTGACCTGGGCCTGCAACAGAGCCCCTCCCAAGAGGCCCAAGAACCAACATACTTAGTGGCCAGCTTCAGATCACACCAAACACCACCCAACTACCTCCACAAAGGCACACCTAAAGAGCAGATTGGGCAGGCAGTGGAGCCCTGCTAAAGCAAATCCTGCTCTGTAGGGAGAGCACCTGAACAACAGCTCCTCCACTATAGTCACAGCCAGTCCTCACAACCAATCAGACTTAGGATCAATCCCTCCTTCTGATGTGCAAACAGCAACCAAGGCTCAACTATAATAGGAGGGCACACAAAACCTACACAAGGGGCACACCTGAAGCACCTGGTTCAGGTGACCGGGGAGGCTACACCACTGGGCCCCACAGGACACCAACTACATAAGGCCACTCTACTAAGACCGGGAGACATAGCAGCTCTACCTAATACATAGAAACAAATACAGGGAGGCAGCCAAAATATGGAGACAAAGAAACATGTCCCAAATGAAAGCATAGAACAAAGCTCCAGAGAAAGAAATTTAAAAAGTAGAGATAAGCAATCCACCAGGTGCAGATTTCAAAACAGTGGTTATAAGGATGCTCAATGATCTCAGGGAGAACTTCAACAAAGAGATAGGAAACATAAAAATGGAGGTAGAAAACATAAAAAAGAACCATTCAGAAATAAAGAATACAATAGCTGAAGTAAAGAATACATTAGAGGGAATCAATAGTAGATTAGATGAAGCAGAGGATCCAAACAGCAATGTAGAAGATAAGGTAGCGGAAAACACTCCAACAGAAGAGCAAAAAGAAAAAAGAATCCAAAAAAATGAGGATAGATTAAGGGCCTCTGGGAAAACATCAAGGGTACCAACATTTGAATCATAGGGGTACCAGAAGGAGAAGAGAGAGAGCAAGGAATTGAAAACCTATTTGAAGAAATAATAATGGAGAACTTCCCTAACCTGGTGAAGAAAATAGACATATAAGCCCAAGAAGCACAGAGACTCAAACAAGATGAACCCAAAGAGGCCCACACCAAGACACACTATAATTAAAATGCCAAAGCATAAAAAATCTTAAAAGCAGCAAGAGAAAAGCAGTTAGTTACCAACAAGGGAGCTCCCATAAGACTGTCAGCTGATTTCTCAACAGAAACTTTGCAGGTCAGAAGGAATTGGCACAAAATATTCAAGTCATGAGAAGCATAATAAACGATTGTCAATGAATGAGTAAATAAATGAAATCAGAAGATACATTTTGGAGATGAAGATTATAGAGTTTTTAAAATATAAAGAATATTTTATGAGTTTTATGTAAGAAATGAGAAAATGGATGAGGTCTCTAAGTAATGTCATGTAGGAAAAAAAGAAGACAATGGTAAGATAAATGCCAACAATATGAAAATAACATAGATGATATTTTCTAAAAACAACATTATACAATTAGATGTCAATGATAAAAACTGAGAAAAGTTATTTCCACATATCTTAATTATCAGGTCTGAGAACAGAGGCCACCTCTGTCCACATGACTTCACTAATTGTTCCAGGAAATTTTTTACCAGGGAAAAAAAAGCTGTAAGCCAAAATATAACTTTACTGTTTCTGCCAAGAAATCCCAGCATATCAATTTGTCCAGGCAAATAGCTCATCAGGGCAAATATCTTTTGTATCATTATAGTAGAATGCTTATCTGGGCAAATAGCTTACCTATCAAACAATAATTTACTTATCAAGGCTCTCTTCTTGAATCACACGTCATTGTACCCACCATTATGTTGTGAACTTTGCCCAATTCCAATCATTTCCCCACCTTGAAAGACCTACCTTATACCACTTAAGGCCAGACTGAAAACCCTGTACAAATCTTGTGATCTCCTCCTAATACAATGCAAACGTTATATCAGTGTGATGCTTTGCTTTACTACAGTAGGTTATGTAACTTAGCTTTGCTTAATCATTGGGCTTTCTGGTGAACTTTTGGGAAGTTGACAACTGACCATTACAAAATCATAAAAACTATTTCTGGAAATTTCAAAAAGAAAATTTAAAAAAATAAGTGTCTGTAATACAAATCATAAGTCAATGAGAAAGTTCCAACCAAAACTGCAGAATATATATGAATTCACAATATACAGAATACAGATAAACCACTGATTAAGGAAAATATACACAGTAAGTCCCCAACTTATGAATATTTGAGTTGTGAACTTTCACAGATATGAACAGACCTTGCCATTATGAACATTCGTAGATGCAAACAAATCGCGGAAGTAGCTCACATGTCTGCCAGACATTGTCACAGTTGTGCTGCTGTGTGCTTACTGTACAGTGCGATAGTGTACAGTAGTACAGTGCTCAATCAGAGCCCAGGATGTCCAGAAGCAAGAGGAAAACCAGTGGTGATGTGGAGGGGACTGCTAGGAAGCGCAAAGCAGTAACCATGGAAACAAAAGTGAAAATAATTGAGAGATTGGACTGAGGCAAAAAGATGGTAGATGTTGCTCATTCTTATAACATGAATCATTCAACCATTGGCACATTTTGTATGTGTGTTTAGTTTTTTTATGCTTTACATTGTATATTGTGTCAAAGGTGTATAAGACTTACTTTGTCCAACTTACGAACGAACCCGACTTATGAATGTTCTCCCAGAACGGAACTCGTTTGTAAGTCAGGGACGTGCTATACTCTAAAATACTTATGTTAAAAAAAAGGACTATAAAATAAATGTAAGGAGACCAAATAAAGGGATTAATGAAGATAAAGGCATAAATGAATGAATCAGAAAACAGAAACAGTAGAGTGGATAATTTATCCCATAATGAATCCCAGTGCTAGTCCTCAGGAGGAAAAAAAAATGAATACCCAGTAAGAGTCACAACATTTTACAAATATTGTACTGGCATAAACATCACCAAATTCAACTAAAAGGAACCAGAGCAGTACAAAATGCAAAGGAAGCTTTAGACTCCCAGATTTCTTTCTTTCTTTCTTTCTTTCTTTCTTTTTTTTCTGCAGAAAGCAGGCTAAGAAGGATATCCAAGTTGCAATCATGGGCCATTATGTGAAAAGGACAAGTTAGAACATAGAGCCAGTAGCTACAGAGAAAAGCTCATGGAGAGTAGGACTGAGTTCCAATCAAATAAATGAAAAAAAAAATGCTCACGCAAATTTCACAATTGCTATGGATAGAGATTGCATGTGCATCCTACCACCCACTCCGCCTGAACAGGCGTTTCTATTGCTATCATCCTATACTTATGCTACCACTGTATGTTGGATGGGTGAATGGCAGATAATCTTGTCTGTTTAGGGCACAAGAATTTAGATCAAGAGGAACTTTGGTAAAAGAGTTTTATCCAAGGAGTGACACCTGAAGAACCTTATCCATACCTGAACTTGATTTAGGTGATGTAATCCTGGACCTCAAATTTAAACCTAATGCTCTGATGAGAGGAGACTTTCCCAGAGTCTTGGGAGAGGAGGTGAGTGTATTTTGTATGTAAAAAGAGTATAATTAATCTTTGCCCAGAGTGAACAATGGGCACGTATAGAGAGATGTGGTCTCTTGACATTGGAAAGGCTTGTGACTCACTAGTACCCGACAGAAGGAAGCTGTGTGACTTCTGAAGCTAGGACATAAAAGGTAATGCAACTTTCACTGGATTCTGTCTAAACATTCACTTTTGAGCCCTAATTATGATATATGAAGGCCAATAACCCTGAAGCAGACATGTTGTGAGGAAGCTCAGGTCATATAGAGACAGTGGTGCTCTCTGGTCAACAGCCTGAGCTGAGGTTCCAGACAACAGTTAGCATCAACTGCCAAACATTTGAATGAAGATGCCTCCAGAAGATTCCAGCTCCTGACTATCAAGTAACCACTATCAAGACTTCCCAACTAAAGTCTCAGCCATAGTGGAACAGGGATTAATCATTCCTGGTCTATTTGTCTGAATTCCTGACCCACAGAATTCATGAGTTTAATAAAATGATTATTTTAAGCCATTACATTTGGGGGTAATGTGTTACAAAAGCACAGTAACTGCAACAGCTAGGAATAAATTGACAAGAAATGTACCAGATCTATATAAAGTGCTCCTGGAAGACACAGCAGAAGATTTAAACAAGGAGAGGAAGCATTGCGTGGGGGTGGAGAATATAATCTCTAGTTCAATTCCTGGCTCCATTACTTACATTCCATGTAAGTGTGAGCAAATTATTAAACCTCTCCACTTGCTCAGTTTCCTCAATAAAATGGGGATAATAAAAAAAATAACCTATAGCACTATTATAAGAATAAACACTTAGAATAGTGTCTGACATATAGTAACCAATATACATGTATTGTTTTGTGGTTATGGTTGTAGTTATTATCATTACCATATCATAAAGGGTCAGATCTCCCTAAACTAATCTATAAATTTAACATGATCTGAATTAAAATTCTCACAGGGTTTATTTTCAAATCAAATGACCAAGAATAGCTATATTATAAAGCCTACATAATTTAAACACTAGGACTGCATTTAGTGCTACTAAAACTAAATCAATGTCATTTACATAAATTTCCAACATAGCCAAAGCAAACAGTATATACTGTTTGAGGATACTTGCATATGTAGTAAAAATGTAAAACTTGATGGCAATGATTTACAGCAACATCATGTTAGTGATGTTGTATCTGGAGAGGAGATAAAGAAAAATGGATTAAGGTGGGATCTTAATTCTATCTGTAACATTTTATGGCTTTAAAAATAGAAATCTATAGCAGTTATAGCAAAATGTTGATATCTGTTTCATCAAGGTTGTGGGCTTATAGACGTCTCTTACATTATTTGGGGGAATTTGATCTTTAGATATTTCACAATTTAAAATAAACATTTTATAAAGGAAATTGCTTTTCCATATAAACAAAGTATTTTTAAAGGTTTAGTATTTTTACTATGTCTTCACTAACATACACAAAATCTCAAGACCCCATGATCTATTTCTAGAAGATACTTTTGCTGTTCAGTATTTATATCAGAAAGTTAAAGAGTTTTTTTGGAAGTGTAGGGGAGTCATATAGAAACATGGGACACCTTAAAAGTAAATTATAGAAAATCCTAGGGATTGTGTCTTGAAGAAATGTCCCCAGTCTACTTCCAAAAGTTAGATTAAAAGTAAATGGCTTTTCAAATGTATAATGCCATCTACAGATTTATAACCAAACTAAATTATGACTTTACGCTATGGATAAATGTGGGAGAGTCATCTTTGCTATTTGTCCATTCCTACTGTCATAATTAGCAGCAAATATAGTTCCCCACTTGATGGAAAAAGAATTCTCAGGAACATATCAGAGTTAACATCACTATTAGCGCTATTACCTGTTATGTAATTGTTGGAATCAGCAATTATATAAAATAGCAGAATATAGATCTGGAGCAGATCACTGAAACTATCAAATTACACAAATAAGGAAATATATCCAGAGAGTAGAACTCTATGCCGAAAATCACCATGAGTATAAAGCAGATCAGTGTGCTTCCTGTCTTTCCTTAGAGTAAAATGCCTTCGAAAGCACAGCTCAGTTCAGTTCTCTGAATGTAACTAAAAACAGGTCAGAGCAACAGAAACCTTAGGATGCAGTGTACTCAGGCCAGGCCATATACCTCATAATGTTACTTTAACAAATGTATAAATCCCTGTAACAGTTCACTTAATCTTCAAAATTATCCTATGCAGCTTTTTCCAGTAGTATTAACATTACAAAGTACGAGGTCACTGTGCTTAGCTATACTAAAACATTAAAAGATTTTAAATTGTTTATGATTAACAATCTCATTTCCTCAGAAAAATACTGAGGAAAAAGTATAAGGGCTGAATTTTTTAAATTATACTTGTGAAAAAGTATAAGGGCTGAATTTTTTAAATTATACTTGTGAAAAATTACGAATTTTGTCCTCTAGTGCTATTGTTTCAAATTGTCTAAAATGGAGGGTATTTGCCAGATGGAGCTGTTTCTCTGCCCCTATGACACTCTGACTTAGAAACTTTTGGAGCACCAAATGAATGATGGGAGGGGGAGCGCCAGTCCTTCCTCATCACAGTACTTCATGGTGGGCAGGAGGCTGGCAGCCCTGGAACTATGAGAAAGCCCAAAACTTATCAGTCTAATAGTACCTAAAATCAGATGGAAAATTGTGAAACACATTCACTAGATGCCCTAGGTGTTCTGCAATAGTAACCAAAGACACAATTTTTAAACAACATAGAAAACGCAATCATACTGCCCTGACCAAGTAATTGTGGGTCCCACTGTCCCCAAATATTTTAGTTAAGCTATAAGTTTGTGTATTTTCTGTTCTTTTTTTCTCCTCTCCTGCTGCCAGCAACTTTGCCTTCAGGTCCACATTCCCTCTTGTCCTCCCAGCAAATCTGATTCTAACATCTTCTGAGGAAAAAGGTTTTTCCCATATTTTAGGACTGCAAGGCAATATGGGAAGGAGCTGGGGAACAGAAAATGGGCTAAGAAATTATAGTTTTAAACTATACCTCCTGCTTTTAATTTTGCAGACAGCACATAATTCAGATTAATCCAATGCTTTAGAAACCATAATTTCGTCTTTTAAAAAAAGTTACAGTTACACTTCTTCTTAATCAAATACACGGTATTAGAATAAAACTCTCATAGAGTTAGTTGGTCATTTGATTATTTTGCCCCCTATGGAGGTACATAAATGATAACAAAATTTAGATCTTAAATGTATTGACTTCATGTTAATAAAAGGTTTTCTCAGTAATCTGATGATTATACTTCGGTAGAGACCATCTGTCATTTAAAGTACATTGCCAAGAGCAGAGAGTTGGTACATTAAATTTGTGCTATATAATAAATGCCTTTCTCAGCTTCATTTCTTCAGTGGATGCTTTTAGGTGGCAACACAGAACCCAGCTCAATGCAGCAGAAAGAACCCCTGTCCTAGGTTCACAGGAAAGCAAGTTTCCAGACAAGCAGATGAGGAGGGTCAGAGGTGACGCAGCTGGCCAAGCCCTCTGGGGCTGAGGGAATTGCTTGTTCCTGAGCAGCAGGGCTGCCTGGCCAGTCTGCCTCCCTAGCAGGCAGAAGACGCTGCCTTCCAGCACTGATGTAACAATGGGAAGACATAAGTGAGGGAGGGAATAAAGGAGAGGTTGTATTAACATAGAGGGACAGGAACTCAGGGGGAAAACGGCCAAACAAATGCTTCATGTCTGACAGAATCTTTCTCTGCCACAAGCACTTCTTAATCCTCTACTGATGATTCTGACATTACTCTAGCTACACGGCTAGTGGTTCGAAATTCATCTCAGCCTAAAGAAGAAAACATAAAGCATCACTGAAACTTATCAATGACTTGAATTTTGTTATTGTTTAACTTGCTGATACACAAGTAATTATCATGGAAATACAATGTACCACTGCTTGAATTCCCCACTCTTATTCACGATCTACTTTTGATTGATCAATATTCTTCACATTTACTCTTAATTATCTCTACCCCAAGTTCATGGGGTTGAATTACCATTATATCGTTGTGTTAAATACCAGGCTATGTTAATTTAAAATATCTAGGGAAAAATAATACCACGCTAAAATTAAACAACCAAAAAAAGTTAAAAGCCAACCTAATTGAATAGTCAACACAGATCCATTTTGTGTGAATATCTGTAATTAGAATTGAAGCAAACTTTGAAAAGTTTCTAGTGTTAAATTTTCCATTTGTATTTGGGAAGTAGTGATTATGCTAAGGAAAACAGTATGATGATAACAGGGAGAACGAATGAGAGATGGAGAAAGGTCTAAGAGCTGTGACTGCATTAGTGAATGGTCATCACTAATGTTTATATATGACTACTTAAGTCATAGATAAAAATAAACCAAAATTCCTTTATATAATATAGGAAGATTTTCCTATGACTATTAACAGCCATACATATAATTGTTGAGCAAAAATATAGTATCAACAATTATATGTATGGCTGTTAATAGTCATAGGAAAATCTTGTTCAATGAAACTTTGAGTTTCAATAAAGTATATTCTTTAGTTCCAAGTAAAACAGAGGGAAAAAATTCCAAAATGCAGTAGAATAAAATGAGCTTTACAGGAAACATTTAGTAAATGTTTCTTTAATGGAATTGTTGTAACATAAGTAAGAGAGAGGAATTAAAGCAGTGGTACATTCAGTCAAAATCAAGTACCATATTCTTTTATTGATTTATGTTTATAACTTTTCTGTTATTTTTCGGGATTTGAGTAGGGATGGAAAATGGCAATTGTTCAGTCTTTCATTTTAACCCAGGACCCATAAACCACTTAATCATTAAAAAAGCAGTGTTAACTCATTTTACTGGCAATTCTTTATATTAACTTATAAAATTCTTATTCTTTGAACACACCAAATGCCTATATAATTTAAGCCTTCAGCATGAAGTATATTGTTGGATATCCAAATAAATTGTGTGGTAAAGGAAAAAAAATCATAAAATGCATTGGAATATTTTTATCAGGAAATGTGTAGAACTTACATGAAGAAACAAAAGTATAGAACCTATCACAGAAAAATGAAGATAATTAATATTTTCCTAAATGGGAAGACTCAGACTACAAAGATGCTAATTCTACCCAAAGCAATCTATGTAATTAACCTACTCCGGGTCAAAATTCCAATGGAGTTTATGTATTTTTTTAAGAAGACAACAAAATTATGTTAAAGGCCAAATTAAAAAACTATTGCAAAGGAAGTCTGATGAAGAATTAATAAGCTTACCAAGTGTTAAAACATGGTATGAAGTCATAATAACAATTAAGCTAGTGTGATACTGACAGAAGAGTGGACAAATAAATCAATGTGGATAAAACAGTAAGTAATCCTCGCATGTGAGGAATGTGGCAGTACAAACCAGTGGGGAATTGCTACCCTAAGTCATAATGTTTACCACCAGACTGTGAGTTCATAAAAGCAAGTCAGACAGAGTTCAATCGTTGTCTACATTTTCTTGGACTTATGTAACTAGACACCTATCATCATTCTATGTGAAAGCCTTTTATTCTTCATGGAAGAATTGTTCTTATTATACAATTATTATGAACTTCTTTGTCTTAAGAGCTCTGATCATATTTTTTAAAAAGTTATAGATTCATTTTCAGCAATTATGTGATTAGTACCATTATTCTATTTGCAAATGCTATCTGTTTTTTGTTTGTTTGTTTTTTATTATGAAGAAGAAGGAGGTGGAAGAGGAAGATCAGAGAAGAAAGGATAGAGAAGGAGGAAGGGAGGGAAGAACACAAGAGTAAACCTGTCCACTGCCTTTTATTTGGTTCACTATGCTTCTGAAAAACTTTTATGATGGAAACTCTCAAAGAGAGACCACTTTTAGATTACTGATAATATGCTTTTTAAAAGTCTACAGAAGCGCGCTTTGTTAGGGTCACCTTTTATTTCTTAGTGCATAAAACCTTGGTTTTTGGTTGTACTACCCTCATATCAGAAGAATGGAAAGTGATATTTAATTTCCACAACTGTCACAGAGAACATGATTTCTAGGACTCGATCAGCAAGTGAGAGTTCTAGATTAGCAGCTCTGCGAACCTTGAAATAAGAATAAAGCTAAATTACATGAAGTTTTAAGAGTTTCTTCTTTTAATATTAAAACACAGCAAGGAAACATGTAAATAATACCTAAAAATCAAGTCTTCATATTGAATATAATCTTCATATTGTTTAAAATTATAATAGTCATTATTGATAGAGCATATTCATTGGCTACTCTGAAAGTGTTGCAATAATTATTATTGACATGTATAGAGGAACTATCCAGTATATAGATTTTACATGATTTTTAAAAATAGTCTTTGATTCACTTGGTAAATTATTTATAAAATGTTACAATGGGAAGAAAAGACTTATGTCATTACTTCAGCTCTGTTATTAAATACTTACAAATGTGACACAGGTAGAAATACTGTCAGTAGAAAATCCTTAAGAATAAAGGATTTTATCATGAGTCCTTTCACAAATTCAAGATAAATAATGTTGACTTGTATGAATTCCTAATAAACCAGATTTTCCCATTAGGTTATCTGAATCCACAAGACTTCTTTGATAGCAAGCCATGACTTTCTATTTTTAACAAAACTCATAGGAAAAGAAAACTTAGTAAGAGTTTATTGTACAATAAGATTTTATTGTATTTCAGTCAGCCTTGTGTCCCAAAAGTCATACTCACAGTTTTTAGTCCTATTTCTTAACATTGGTAAACTTCCTTGTTTTAGCAAATTCTTTCAACTTAATTATTGGTATCTTGAGTCTATCAAGCTTTAGTGGAAAAGCCACACCCCCTCAATCATTTTGTTCATTTTTAGTGATTAAATGGTATCATACTTTTAGAAGTTTACTCTGAGACATCTTAATCCATTCAGGGTTCTAAACAATTTAAACATCCATATACCTTAATTTTTAAAAATAGTTTCAGGTATACAAAGTAATGTGTTAGACATTTAAACACCTCACAAAGTAATAACCCCCACACACCAGTCTACCACCCTTCAGACATCGTATATAGCTGTTACAATACCATTGACTATATGCCCTATCCTGTACTCCACATCCCATGACTATATATATATATATATGATGACAGTCAATATTATTCAACTTCAGCTTCATGTGTACAGCACATTGGTCATGCATCTACACAGTCTATGGAGTGATCCCCTTGATAAGTCCAGTACCCATCTGGCACCCTACATAATCTTTATGACATCATTGATTATATTCCCCATACTGCATTTCATATCCCTGTGACTATACTGTGACTACCAATTTGTACTTTCTAATCCCTTCACTTCTCCCCCATCCCCACCCTCCCATCTAGCAACCGTCAGTTTTTACTTTATATCTCTGAGTCTATTTCTGTTTTGTTTGCTCATTTATTCTGTTCTTTAGATTCTACATATAAGTGAGATCAGACTGAGAAAGACAAATACCATATTTGATTGTCGTCACTAGGCTGAGTTTTAATCAGTCCTGTGACTCAAAATACTTCTGAGTTTTGTTTTACTAGTTGGAGTTCAGGAACAGTCGCCTCTCCACTTCTATGAGACCCTGAATTCATGTACTCTACTTTCTATTCATTTCTACTTTCAAGCTAATTATTGGGTTGTCAGAAAAGTCATGATGCATTTCTTCTATGTTTTTCATTGCAAAAATGCATCATGACTTTTCCAACAACCCAATATTTTCTGATCTTGTCTGTTTCATGTAACTCCTCCTAAAGTGCAACCACCATCACCAACACACACTACTAAAACTGTTTTTCAACCTCTTGTCCTAGAGCTACAAGTTCATTAGGTACATTATCGTGTTTCCACATCTTCATAAACAATTTATCAAATGTTTTGCCACAACATAAGATAGACTGCCATCCTTTCACCATCCAGAAAGAGTGTCTTCATTGCCTCCCACCAGAAGCTTAAGCCAATGTCACATATTTTAGACTTATGACATCTCCCTTGGGTAAAACTTTTAGTATGTATTAGAATATGCTAGAATACACAGCAGTAACAACAAAATCTCATGGCTTATCACAAAAAAGTCTATTTCATATCTAAAGTGGGTCAGCAATGGCCCTGTTCACCACAGCCCCTTAAGGATCCAGAATAATAGAGGTTTAAACTTAACATATACTTTTAAGATTTCTGTAGCAGAGAGAAAGTAACATGGCAAACCATGCACAGGTTCTTGTGATTTTTCACAAAGAAGCCATACACATCTCTAGCCTAGAGCAAGTTATATGATCAAGCCTAATATCAAAGGGGACAGACAGGTATGTGCTATCTTACCATGCATGCAGAAAAAAGAGAGCTAGAAATATTTGGTGACTGACAATAATAATTTCCATAGGCATTTGGGAGGGGATAGCACTAAACTCTGTGTTTCTTTTGATTATTATTTTATTTATTATTTATTATTTTGATTATTATTAATGTTGCTAGTGCAATACTTACAAATGATGTGTCTATAAAAAAGGTGAAATGGCAAAAACAATACTAAATAACTCAAAAAGACATATATACCCAGTGTAAGGTATTCAAGATATTAAATTGAATTGTCAGATCAAATCACAAATTCAGAACAATAAACAGAAAATGTCAAGTTTTTAAAATTATTAATATGCTCCTACATCCTTATCTAAAACATAATGATAGCCAGTGATATGGAAAAATAAAATATATCAATTTACAGATCTAGAAAGGTCAACAAATACCAATCAAGATAAATAAAAATAAATTTATACCTAGACACACCATAGACAAACAACTATTATCCAAAGACAAAGAGAAAATCTTGAAAGAAGCCAAAGAAAAACATTTCAGGAGGTTTCAAGAAAGTGAGGATACCGCAAAACTGAGTGGCTGACTTCTCATTTGAAATCATGGAAGTCAAAAGACATTGGAATGACATATTCAAAACATTAAAGGATAAAAAGTTATTTACAACAAATCTATACTTCAAAAATGAAGGCAAATTTGGAACATTTTCAGATAAATATAAAATTTGAGAAACCATCAGGAATCAATACACACTATAAGAAATGTTAAGGGAGTTCTTTGATCTGAAAGTAAATGACACTAAATGACAAATCAGATCAATAGGAAAGAATGAAGAGTATCAGAAAGAATAAAAGTATGGGTAAATATAAAACTATTTCTTTTTTGTTTTCACTTGATTTGTTGCTTTATAGGGTTAACAGATGTTCTATGCAAGACAATAGTTTTAAGGGGAGAAAATGGAAATATATATTGCTACAAGCTTCCTATATTTTACAAGACAATTAAAAATTATCTCTAAATATACTGAATAGGTATAAACTATATATTTTAACCTCTGCAGAAACCACTAAGAAATGCAAAATTATAGACAAGCAAAAGTATGAAAATAACATTATAAAATTTATATTATTAATAAAAATAAGGTAAAAAGATGAAAGAGAAGAAAAAACAGGATGATAACATTTAAAACAAATAATACAAGAAGCAGATCTAAATAAAATCATGTCAATAACAAGAGACAAAGAAAGACGCAGTAATCCCACTTCTGGGTATTTATCCAAAGAAACCCAAAACGCTACTTTGAGGAAATGTGTGCATCCATATGTTCATTACAGCATTGTTTACAATGCCAAGATGTGCAGGCAACCTGGGTGTCTGTTGATGGATGAATGGATACAGAGGAGGTGGTACATATATACAATGGAATATTGCTTGGCCATGGAAGGGAAAGGCTTCTAGCCATTTGCAGTGGCATAGATGGACCTGGAGGGTATTGTACTGAGTGGAGTGTCAGACAGAGAAAGACAGATGCAATGTAATTTTGCTTATATGTGGAATCTAAAGAACAAAATAAACAAACACAACAAAAACAAACTCACAGATACAGAATACATTTTGATGGCTGCCAGATGGGAGGGGGTTTGGGGGTGTGGGTGAATAAAGGGAAAGGGATTAAGAAGTACAAATTGGTTGTTACAAAGTAGTTATGTGGATGTGGGGTATAGCATAAGTCAATAATATTGTAAAAACTATGTACAATGTCAGATAGGTACTAGATTTATCAGGGTGATAGGTAAGAGGAGATTTGGGGGCAGGGTGAAGGGAAAAAGGGAGAAAGATAAAAGGATTAAGAAGTATAAGTTGGTAGTTACAAAATAGTCATGGGGATGTAATGTAAAGCTTAGAGAATATAGTCAATGATATGGTAATAATTATGTATAGTTCCAGGTGAGTGCTAAGCTAGTCAGAGGGATCACTTCTTAAATTATATAAATGTCTAACCATTATACTGCACACCTGAAATTAATATAAAATAATATTAAATGTCAATTTTAACTGAAAAAAAAATTTTAAACTGAAAGGGAAAAAAATTAAACTACCAAAGGAGAGGGAAGGGGGAAATGCTATTATATCAATAATTACATTAAATGTAAAAGACTTGAATCAATAGAGATTGTCACATGGATATAAACTATGTTCTCCTTATGAGACCTTAAACACACACACACACACACACACACACACACACACACAAATAGTAAAAGTTCTTAAAATTTTATTTGTATGGGCAGAGGATATGAAGAGACATTTCTCTAAAGAGAACATACAGATGGCCAACAGGCATATGAAAAAATGCTCAACCTCACTAATCATTAGAGAGATGCAAATAAAAACCACAATGAGATACCACTTCACTCCAGTCAGAATGGCTATCATCAATAAATCAACAACAAATGCTGGCAAAGTTGTGGGGAAAAGGGAACCCTGGTGCACTGTTGGTGGGACTGCAGACTGGTGCAGCCACTATGGAAATCAGCATGGAGGTATCTCAAAAAATTGGAAATGGAACTACCTTATGACCCAGCAATTCCACTCTTGGGTATCTATCCAGAAAAACTCAAGACATTAATTTTAAAAAATATATGCACCCCTATGTTCATTGCAGCACTATTCACAATAACCAAGACTTGGAAACAACCGAAATGCCCATCGGTAGATGACTGGATTAGGAATCTATGGTACATTTACACAATGGAGTATTACTCAGCTATAAAGAAGGAAATAGTACCATTTGCAACGATATGGATGGAACTAGAGAATATTATGCTAAGTGAAATAAGTCAGTCAGAGAAAAACAAATACCATATGACCTCACTTATACGTGGAATCTAAAAAACTGAATAAATGAGAAATGTAAACAGAAATAGTCTCAGAGCCACAGAGGAAAAACTGAGTGTTGCTAGTTGGGAGGGGGTGGGGATGAAGGAGAAGGGGAAGGGATGAGACAATACAAATTGGTAATGACAATATGGCCTCAGGGATAGAAAAGACAGTCTGGGGAATATAATCAATAACGTTGTAAATGTTTTTTAGGGGGCCAGTTGAACTCATGTCTTGTTTGGGAGACTACTTCATAGATGGTGCAGAGGCCTGAACACCGCACTGTATTTCTGAAGCTGATGTTCAATAATATTGTATGTCAACTATAATTATATATACATATAGTCATGGGATGTGGAGAAGAGTGTGGGAATGGAGTCAATGGAATTGTAATAGATAAGTATGATATTGGGGGGGGAGGGCAGTGGATGGGGGTAGGGAGGTTGTTACTTTGTGAGGGGTGTAAGGGATAACTAATGCATGGTTCTGTTCACCTGAAACTAATAAAAAATTTTATTTGTAAATAATAAGAACAATTGAATATTAATATAAGATATAAATTTGAAGATAAGTGGTATTTTTAGAGATAGAGAGGGGTATTTCATTATTATAAAAATCCATGTATCAAGAAGATCAATCTTTTCCACAGATTCACTTTCTGAGGTTTCGTTTACCAGTGGTCAACTGCAGTCTGAAAATATTAAATTTCTCCATGACACATCTGTTCCTGACATCTAACCATTGATATCATCATGGTTCAATGATCCAAGATCACTAGAAGCAGATGACCCTCCTGACACGTAGTGAGAAGGTCAGTACGACACAATGCCAATATCATTCACCTCACTTCATCTCATCATGTAAGAATTTTATCTCACATCATTACAAGAAGAAGGGTAGATATTTTGAGAGAGAGAGAGAGAGAGAGAGAGAGAGAGAGAGAGAGACCATATTCACATAACTTTTATTATAATATATTGTTACAACTATTCTATTTTCTTATCAGTTATTATTGTTAATCTCTTACTGTGTTTTATAAATTAAACTTCATCATAGGTATGTATGCATAGAAAAAAAACATAGTATATATAGGATTCAGTAGAATCCATTGTTTTGACCATCCACTGTTTGTCTTAGAACATAAACCCCATGGATAATGGGACACTACTGTAAACTTGACCCAATAAAAGAACTTCAAAATGTATGAAGCAAAAACTAGAAAAAAAAAGACAAATCTACAGTCTTAGTTAGATACTTTAACATCCTTCTTGGCAACTAATAGAACAACCAGACAAAGCCATCTATAATACAGATCTGAACAACACTGTCAACCACCTTAATTTACTTGACATTTAAAGAACACTATAATGCCACAAGTTCAGATTACAATGTCTTTTCAAGTACACATGAAATAGTAACCAAGATTGATCATATGCTGGACCACAAAATTAGTCTTAATATACTTTAAAAGATGAAAAATCTTAAAATGGTATTTTCTCTGGACAAAACTTAAATTAGAAATCAACAAAACTAAAACATATAGAAAGCCTCAACTACCTTAGTAAAAACTTCTAAGCAACCCTCAAATTAAGGAAGGAATCACAAAGAACAATAGAAAATATCTTGAACTGGATGATATTGAATTTGCAACACATCAAAATTTCAGGGATGCTAAAGCAGTGTTTAGGGAGAAATTTATAGCCTAACATGCTTAAGTACGAGGAACACACACACACACACACACACACACACATATATATATATATATATATATATATATATATATACACACCAAATATGCATAGTTTATTTAGAAAATAGAATAAGGGGAGATATTTCCCAATTCATTTTATGAAGCCAGCATCATCCAGATAACAAAACCAAACAAAGACATTGTAAAAAAAGGAAATTATAGACCAATCTTCTTCATGAAACAGATGTAAAAAAATAGCAAATTAATTCCAGGAATATATAAAATGGATACTACATCATGACTAAGTGGGATTTATCCCAAGAAATCAAGGTTGGTTAGCATTTGAAAATTGATTAGTGTAATTCAATATATTCCATATATTACCATATACTACTTAGAAAGGAATAAAGAAAACAGCATCTTATAAAATTAAACTCCTACTTAATTATTAGACTCTCAGAAAATTAGGAAAAGAAGCTAACTTCATTGATACAAGGGGCATCTACAAAAAGGCCACAGCTGACTACTTCCCTTAATATCAGAAACAAGACAAAGAATTTGCTCTCATCAAGTCTATTTAACTTGTTTTGGAGGTACTAGCTATTACAATAAGGAAAGAAAAGAGATATAAATTGTAAAAGAAAAAATAAAATGTGTCTCTGTTCAGACAACATGATCATTAATATAGAAAAATCTTAAGGAACATACAAAAAGCTACTTTATTAGCAAGGTTGCAAGATACAAGTTCAATATATAGAAAATCATTGTATTTCCATGTAGTCGTAACAAACATAAAATAAAATTGTCAAAAATACCCGCCAATAAATGTGAAATACGTTGGGATAAATTTAAGAAAATGTGTGTAAGACCCGAACACTTAAAACTATAAGACATTGCTGAGAGAAATTTGAAAAGGCCTAAGTAAAACTTCCAGTTTCTGGTCTGGTATGTAAGAAGCTTAGGAGTTGCCACACCATACAAACAGCTAAGTAAAAACCTGAACAAACTGAAAAATCTTCTTAGACTCATAAGAGGAGTCAAATCACAGAACAAACCACTGCCCCCCAAACTGGATGAACCCGCAGGCAAATACAGAGTCTGCAACTTACCGGAGCAGAAGCCCACAAGCTGAAACCTCCACAGGAACAAGTGCCAGAGTAGGAAAACCTGAACTGTAGTTGATGAATTGCTTAAAGCTCAGTGTGGACGAGTCTGAGAGATAAAAACTCCAGGCGGACCAATTCAATGGGGGGACACCCACACTTTTGTGAGTTTTACCTCCAGGAGCCCTACCAGGTCCTCACAGGAAGTACTGGAGAAAAATCCCCTCTGAGCTTCCAGCAGCCAATAGGCAGAAGCAGCCATTTTGAAATACATCAGAGCACTCAATTCTTAACAGGCCCTCAGGAGAAATTAATTAACCAAAGCCTATCAGTGCCTAATTGACCTGGAGGATGGAAAAAACCCAGCCCAGACCACTCTAGCCATCCTCTCTCACCTAAGGTGTGGGGTGGAGGGACTGAGAAGCACTTGTGAAGTTTACAGTCTAGATCAGCGGTTCTCAACCTGTGGGTCGTGACCCCTTTGGGGGTTGAATGACCCTTTCACAGGGGTCGCCTAAGACCATCGGAAAACAAAAAGATATTTACATTATGATTCATAACAGTAGCAAAATTACAGTTATAGAGTAGCAACAAAAATAATTTTATGGTTGGGGGTCACCACACATGAGGAACTGTATTAAGGGGTCGCGGCATTAGGAAAGTTGAGAACCGCTGGAGAGGTACAAATAGAAGACAGAGATTTAATCATAGGACAATATAGAACACTGCCTCTCCCTCACACCTTTCCATTACATTACTTAGGCCTTTTCACATTTCTCTCAGCAATGTCTTGTTTTAGGTGTATAGGTCTTACACACATTTTGTTAAATTTATCCCAAGGTATTTCACATTTATTGATGGGTGTTTTTTTTACAATTTTATTTTACAATAGTTTGTTGCTACTATATGGAAATACAATGAGTTTTTTTCTTAAAAAAAATTGTAAGGCATACTAAAAGGCAAAAAACACAGTTTGAAGAGACAAAGCAATCATCAGAACCAATCACAGATATGACAGGAGGGTTGGAATTATCAGACTTAGAATTTAAAAGAACTATGAGTAATATGCTAAGGGCTCTAATGGATAAATAGGACAGCACAGAAGAATTGATGGGTAGTGTAAGCAGAGAGATGGTAATTCTAAATAGGAACCAATAATAATAATAATAATAATGCAGAGATTGAAAACACTGTAACATGAATGAAGAAAGCCTTTACTAGCAAACTGGACATGGCTGAGGAAAGAAACCTTGAGCTTGAAGATATCTCAATAGAAACTCCAAGACTGAAAAGCAGGAAGGAAAAACAAACAAACTAAAAAAGCAGACCCAAATAGCAAAGAACAGTGGGACAACTGCAAAAAGTATAACATACACATAATGGCAATACGAAAAGAAAAGAGAAAGCAATAGAAGAAATATTTGAAACAATAATGACTGAAGATTTTCCCAAATTAACATCAGACACCAAACCACAGATTTAGGGAGCTCAGAGAACACCAAGCAGGGTAAAAGCTCCCAAAGTTATACCTAGATGTCTCATTCTCAAACAACAGAAAATCAAAGAAAAAGAACAAATTGTTGAAAGAAAGCAGAGGGGAAAACACCTCACCCATAGAAAAGCAAATGTAAGAATTATATCCAGCATCTCAAAAACCATGCAAGCAAGAAGAGAGCTGAGTAAAATACTTAAAGTGTTGAGAGAAAACAAAAAATCACCAACTTAGAGATCTGTACCCTTTAAAATTATCCTTCAAAAGTGAAAAAGAGAAAAAGACTTACTCAGACAAAAAAAGTTGAGAAAAACTGTTGCCAGTAGACCTATCTTGCAAGAAATATTTTAAAAAGTTCTTTAGAGAGAAGGAAAATGATATAAATCAGAAACTTGAATCTACATAAAGAACAAAAGAGCATCAAAGAATAAATAAACAAAGGTAAAATTAAAACATTTATTTTTTTATTCTTAATTTACCTAACAGACAATAGTTTGTTCAAAATAATAATAGCAACAATGTATTCTATTATCTATGCTTATATATATGTGTGTGTGTATATTACATATATATATATATATATATATGCTTATGTGTAAGTAAAATTAATGAATAATACAGGGATGAGTGAGAAATTAGAATTATTTTATTATTATAAGGTACTCACACTACTATAATAATAAAGTGTGAAGTGGTACAGTGTTATTTGAAAGTGAATTTGTGTTTGTATAAATGTGTATTTCCAGAATAAGATTTTTGGACAAGAATTCACCTGGTATATACTGCACTGAGCCAGAGTCAGAGCAAGAGAGAACTTGGCCATGGACTCCTCCAGAATTTTGTAAAGGCCGATAGCGGGGCAAAAGACATCCCAGATGGTGATTCTTTTGGCATGCTCAGGGACTTGACTAGTATATTCTCTGGGGCCAGAGCTAAGGAGAAATGCCATTGGTCGGGGCCCATGGTGTCAGGGCCAAGGCTTATGTGTTGCTGAGATTGATAGATACAAGGGGATTAAAAAAATAAGTAAATATAACATGGTTGATGAAAACCAGATTTTCTTGCTATTGAAAATGGGACTTAGAAGTATGAAAAGGAAGAATGCTAGAATAAATCCTGTTGTTTTAGATTGGAATTAAGGGTATTGTAAACATAGAAATGGGAATTTTAAGTAGGAACCAAAAAAAAAAAATGCTAGCAATCAGAAACACTGTAAAATAAATGAAGAAAGCCTTTATCTGCAAACTAGACTTGGTTGAAGAAGGAATTCCTGAAAGTATCAGTGTTAATATTTAAGTTACTTTTAAAAAATAAATGATACAGATGGTAATATATGATGTGTGTGTGTGTATATATAAATATGAATAAATCCATACACACACACACACACACACACACACACACACACATTCCCTAGGTCTTTTTCCTGAGAGGACCAATAAGCAATAATGCCCCATAGCAATTACACTTAGTGCACAGATCTTGGTTTCTAAATACCACTCTCCACTAAATAGAGAATTGGCTGATTTCAGGGCCAGGGTAGAAAAAGTCTATGCCAATCCTGGAATATCTTGGCTTGCCAGGAAGCATTAATAAAGTGCTCAAAAAAAAAATGAAGGGTACATATCGAGAAAACATGGGATTCAGTTGAAAGGAACTCCCACTGGTCAAATATGTGACAGAATATCAAAATAAAAATGACTATAAAAAATTATAACCTAGTGAATAAAATTCATACCCTTGAGTTTATGCTTGTAAACTGATGATTATATGATGATTACATAAATAAATGCAAGAGATGGGAAAAGTCTTCCTTAGCGTCAAATGTCAACTAACAATGTAGAAGGAATCTTGGAATTAGAAAATAGTTATTTGGCAATGAACAAAATTGTTTTAGACAAACATCATTAATAGATATTAAAATTAATGGATAAAAGTTTGACGAGGAATAGGATACTTACATGGTCTCAAAACATCTCCCCACAAATACATATTAATTGTTTATTGTTTACTAAGTACAAAATACTTTCACAGTGCAGAAACTTGGTATATAATACCTTAACTAAATGATCATATTGTACATTGCCAGTATCACGAAAATTTTGCAGAATGTACCTCTTGGTATTACACTCTGAAAATAATACAATACCATTTCTGATGTACTGCTACCAAATATTCATAACCTAACCTTAATCAGGAGGAAATCTCAGACAAACCCCAACTGAAAGACATTCTACAAAGTAACTGACCCATATTCTTCAAAAATGCCAAGGTCAAGAAAAGACTAGAGAAAGGCTGGAGGAGATTAAAGAGACATAAAAACTAAAGGTAATGCATGACTTCATTTGGATCCTGAACTTCTAAAGCATGTAATTTGAACAAAAGGTAAAATTTGAATGGGGTCTGTGGATTAAATAGTGGAACTGTATAGTGCTAATTTCCTGATTTTTTATGGGTATACTGTGGTTATGTAGGAAAGTGCCCTTGTCTTTAGAAAACATACACTAAAGTACTAAGGGGCAATATCTGTAACAATTTCAAATGGTTCAGAAATAAATAATAACCAGGATATATAAAAGAGAATGCGATACATACGATAAAATATTAATATTTGTGGAAGCTGGTTAAAGGATATGTGGGAGTCTCTTGTGCTGTTCTTATAACTTTTCTATACATACGAAATGATTTCAAAATAAAACATTTTTAAAGGGACACAGTATGTATTGAATGAGTTGAAAAATATATTGTAAAAGTTTACTAGCCAAATAAATGACATGACATATGAAAGAGAATAGGAGTTTCATGCAAAATTATCACAGTTACCAGAATAGTTGTGTTCTTCATGTTTTTTTTTCTCTTTTGCACCAGAAATGAATACTCCTGTGTGAAAAACTAAATACAAATTATTTTAAAGAGTAAGGTAAAAAACATTGAGCTAGAAATTAGGAGTCCATAAAATCTCTGATAATCTCCAGCCTAGTGGCCTCAGGATAGTCATTTACTTTCCTGAGCCTCAAGATAACTTAGTTATAAAGTGAGTGATTAAACCATAAAGTCCCTTTTATTTCCAAAATTCTGTGGTTCAACTTCCTCTGATTAATGGCTTAAATCAAATTACCAGTACCTAAGTATTGAGTAAGTAGTACACTAGGCACAAATCAATGATAAAATTTGTTGGACTACTATTTGGGGATGATTTCTTGAGTTTATCTGACAATATGGAAAAAATATAAAAATACTTTCATAGGTAAATGTTTATATTTGGTAGTTTTAAACTTAAAATACTTCCACATTTCTCAGCATATGATGGAGGAATCATGGCCAGGGTTGAATTCCAATAACTGCTGTATCTAGTCTCTAAAGAGGTGACTGTTGAATTGGTCACATTTTTCTTCTTAACCCTTTAGTGTATTCTGTGTTCACTTAGCACAGCTCATTAGGAAATCACACTAACAAGCTCATGGTTTCATCGTTCAGAAGAATCAGTAAACCCTTCGCCCTTGCCAGCCATAAGACATATGCTTGTCACTGGTCAAAGATCAAATGAGTGATCGGGTGTGGATGTATCATTGCAAATTCATCACCAAAAGAAAAATAATTCACAAAGCACACCCAATTCAAAATAGGCTAGCAATATCATTTTTTTTTGTATGAACACAGGACATCAAATTAAATTTTTGGTGCTTTCACCATATGCTATTGGGTTGTCGGAAAAGTCATGACACATTTTTGCAATGAAAAACATAGAAAAAAAATACATCGTGACTTTTCTGACAACCCAATATTAATCTCAAAATCCTCCTCTTTGATTTTGGACTCTGCTTAAATTTTACATCCCTGCCACTACCATTGTGCCCTTTAGTGATTAATACCTCCTTATATTTGCTACTCTTTTGAGTAGAATTGGGAGGCCTAAAATTTTAAATGCATGTATTTCTTTTTTTCTTTTTTTTTATGCATGTATTTCTAGTGCTTTCAAATTTGTAAGCTAAGAGTGGGCACTTGCGTTTTCAATTGTCCCTGTGTTAATTGTGTCAAAAATCCAATATACAAAGATGCTGCTGTGAAATAAATACATCTCTGACTGATCATCACGTTTTCACAAGTACAATAACGTAATAACAAAGCTGAATTTTTAAATAGGATATCCATGTATTCAAAAGTATATTTTAAAAACTTACTAGCCAAAGAAATGATGAAGAAACAAACATGTGGTTTGACATTCATCCTGACACTTCAAACAGGAATGCTCTCTTCTGAATGTTGAGTCTAATGTGAGAAAACATTGAGAATCAGAAGGCAACGTATTTACAGTGAGCGGTTTCATAATACCCTAAAGAGAATGGTAATGGGAGATCTGAAGCACAAACCTCTACACAGAAGGAATGAGCCTCTAAAGGACGCAGGGCTCTGGATACACGTAGAGGCCTCAGATGAACAGAGAACGGCTCTGTGATTGGTTATGTGGGATAGAGTTCAAATGCGTTTTGGTTCTCATTCCCACTCTGTCAGAAGGAAGCCAAGACACAAGGGTATAAAAAAAGAATGATCTCATTCTGCTTGAATATTACATTAACCTGTGAGCACCAGTGCTCCTTGGTCAGCTTTTTCAGGGCTTGCTGGCGCCACAGCACTGCTGACCTGGTAGGTCTGATTATGAATGATCAATGTGCCCATTTGCAATAAAACTCTTTGCACAGATCTGGACCCTCAGCCCTTATTCACTCATGCAGATAATAACGGCAGTTCAAGGCACTTGCCCATAACTCCAAGCTTCATTAAACAAAGGGAATGTCACCAAAAGTCCCTTTAACTATCTTTTTGCTGCTAAGCAGGGGAAAAAATTGGCCATTCTGAGGAAATAGAATTTACAGTGTTAATAAAATAAGGATTTGTATATCCCTGTGCCCTATTTTGCACATCTTTCTTGAGTTTCCAGGGCTAAAACCCACCACATTAGCGGGGAGCAGAGTGAGGCATGGGAACAAAGCCTGCCTGTGTGCCTGAGGTCAGGCTCTGCTTCTGAGGAAATATTTCCGTGGAATTTTTCAGGTCTGTGACGGGGAATAGAGTATGGCCACTCCTCCTCATTCACCACAAACACCACTAGTGTTAGGCTGGTGTTTCAACGGTTTGGAGGTTGGGGAGCAATGGTGGTGGAGGCTCCCAAGGAATTCAGGTCCCCCTGGGGTGTATTGAGGCATGAAGTCTGCCCACTGTCCAGTCTCTGGAAGGGTGTGAAGCTTTGGTTACCCATTTGGTTACCCATTTTACCCATAGGCAAAACATTGTCAACCTCAGAAGTTCTTGTAAGGGATGTAAGACACATCTAGTCTCTCGTGCATCCCCTCCTGACTCATGCTCCTGCCATGAACTTCCTCTCCACTCTACCTTTGGCATCACGCCCACATTACCCTCACACGTGAGTTAGTTTCCCTAGCTGCTTAGAATACACATTCACTTCTTTGTAAATTTCTCTCCCTTAAAAGTAGACTTTCAGGACATACTAATTTTTTCCCCCCTAAATAACCCTGCTATGATTTGAAATTCACAGAGAAATCCAGCCCAAGTGACAAAATAATCCAAGTCAAAGTTCAGGTTCCTTCAAAATCAACTAAATGGCCATTTCTGGATAATAATTGGTATTTGCACTTCAAATCTTATGCAATGAAAATTCAAGAAAAATGAAAACAATGGAAAAATGAGAAATTGCTCTGTGGAATGAATAAATACAATAAAAATATTTAGATAAATTAGGCCCAAAATAAAATATCTAAGAGAAATTTTTGTTCTCGATCATTTGGAAATATTTTTTTTCTTGCTTTGACACATAAAAAGTAGACATAGTGTCCAAGGTACACATACATGGCCACACAAAACATGATAGACTACTTGTTTTGTGTTAATTCACTACTAAATGTGAAGAAAATAGACTACCAGATTTTCTTGCTCATTCAGAAGTTGACTAGTAAGCAACTTGCACACAGTAGTGGTCTGCAGAGCAACCCTCTATGCTAGTAAACAGTTTTCTCTTCTCTTCCCTGTCACAATTTTAAAACTCTATGAGCCTATCTGCTCATCCAAAGCCTAAACATTTTTTATGCCCCTCCAACTCACCCTGTAACAGTTTATGGGAAAGGGGGTGTGGAAGAAGTCCAAAAGAAGTGGAGGGAGTGGGGAGTGTGGTAATTTTGGTGGTAATGAAATTAAAAAGTCCAGAGAAATATTATTCCTCCGATTTCCTTCCTAGAAAAGATGCCACACAAAGAACTGCTGAAGGGCCTTAATATGACTGGTTCAAAGGAAAACTAAGGGAAGGCAGTTATATTCAAACATTTGATGCTCATCTACAGATGGGAAATAAAGATTTGCTCTGTTCATCTAAAGGTCAGTAGTGGAAGCTGAGAGTTATTAGATTTTGTCTCAACTTAAAAAAAAAATCTTTTGAATCACTAAAACTACCAAACTTGCTCAGAAGGTGATGACCATCTTCTATCAGAGATGCTTTAGGAGAAGGCATTACTGAAACAGCTGAAAGATTATTCTTAGGTGATTTTTCAAAATACTTCAAACTTTAAGAATTCTATAACTCTATGGCAAGTTGGGAGCTAAGAACATTTGTGAAGTAAGCAAACAAATAAGAAGCTTAACTAGCATTTATTTACTGCTCTGACATCATCATGAAGGCAGACTTGAGTCCTATTTGGCATTTTCAGTAGGGCATATGTCTCTTTAAACCAGGGAGATGACGTGAACTTTAACTTCATGAACTTAATTAATTTTGTTTAAAGAAACAGTTTTAAAAATCGAGCAATGACAGTGTACTATTCTGTAAAGTGATTCCATCTATAGAAACACCCCATGGTATTAAGATGTCCAGGTTTAAGTTACGCAGTTTCTTGGCTATTTGAAATAAGTTGGTTGTCACAATTCAGTATGGATAAAAAGCCCATTGTTCTGAGTTTAAAGCTCAGCGATAAGATATTCATAATCTATCCTCCTGTTCCCTCCCACACTCTTCCAAGGCCTAACAAGCTTCTGCCCAACACTATCTATTCAAACTGAAAAGACTAACTGAGCTATTCAGAGCTCCAGCTCAGGCAGTTAGGGCTTTGTGCTATTGTCCAGCTGCAATAATACTCTGGTGGATTCAGGGAGTCAGTCTGTTCTAATACACCTCCCACCACTTGGAACACACATCTTCAGCATTAGAGTATCTTTTCCATTATTTTTAATCCAGGCAGTTCAGGGTTTGTTCTGTTTTGTTTGGGACCCTGTGTTATGTCCTTGGTCTCCAATACTGAAATTTATTTAAGCATATTTCTATTAGACTATAAATGCTTGTGAATGAAACTGTTCATATATGGTGGGTAGGAACTGTTCATTTTTTCCTCTTTTTGTATCTTCCACAGCACTCAGCACAATGCCTTGCCATGACAGATGTTCCACCAAGGTGTGTAAAATTCAATTCGTCTTTTTTTTCCCTACCCAAGAAAGTGTTGCCTAAAAAAGTAAAACAATGCTGAAATAATGACATTTACAAAATATCATGCACTGAAATAATATTTGGATTCTGTTATTCTTTTCCACAGTGATTGACCAATTTACTACTGACACTATTAAGAGATTTGAAGCACCTGATCATCTATCATTTAAAATCAACAAACTTAATTTTCTGGAATGAAAGAAGAAAGAAGGGGAAAGCCTGACTTAAAAGAGCAACATTGATTTTTGAGCAAGTTCATGATTTCCCTACAAGGGCACTGAATCACTAAATATTTTCAACAGAAAAAAGATCTTAGTGACTAATAGTAAGTCCAACTTCCTAAAGCAAAAAGATAGACTATTCTATGTCAAGGAAATTGTTTGTTTTTGTTTTTAAGCAAGAGGACCAAAATCCTGGCTAGATTTTTAAAAAGTGAAGGTGGAGTGAGGGTGCAGTGGCGGGGACGGGGTAGAAGGGCAAGGCGCTTCCTCAGTTATTTGTGGACACTGACAACCTCCAGTGTGCAGCCCGAGCTGCTGCTGTGTGGCTTGCTCAGTGGGTAACAGATGATCATACGGTGTTGAGGATATTTACTCCTCCTCCTCATGTTTCCATCTAGAGGAGGAAATTTCCATTCTGTTCCCCAGGGAGCAAAGTATGGAAGAGGTACGCAGCATCTCCCAACTCACTCCACTAATGGGAAGGGTAACTGATCTAATGATGAATTTGGGAGAAGTAACTGAATATATTCGGCTCATCATCCTCTGGGTCACTCTCTTTCAGAGCCAGCTTGACTGCAAGATGCAAGCTTCTGGGCCTCTTCTGCCACGTGGTAGCTTAGCAAATCATGTCCTACCTCTGCAACAGGGGCCTGTAGTTCTAAGGAGAGAGGTAAGGTTCATCAGGCGATATATCTGCAAGACCTCTGTGTTATAAATATCAAGTAATATTCACCAATTCAGCTGTTATGAGTAATAAGGATTTCTATTTGTCTGACTCCTATGTCCTATCTCAGTTGTTTCAAAATTTGTGAGAAGAGATGAATATAATAGAGAGTCTCAAATTTTAAGCTCATGCATTAGAGAACTATAACTACGAACCATCCTTTGAAATTATAATGAATTCAAAGCCAATATAGAAAGTTGTTAGGTAACTCAGCTTTCAAGTTTTCAACATTAAAATAATCTGTATTCTATTTTTATATACTATGTTCCTTTGAGTAAAATAGAAAAATTTGAACTGTTATTGTTCAGCTTTCTTGTGAAGGAAATTTGTATTGGCCCATGCATTAAATGTATACGTTAAGTTTATAATTTGGGACTCTGGAGAGCAGAATAGTTTTATTAGTTTTTATTTATGCTAGCCTCATCATGAACATTAATTCTCTTGCTATGGAAGACATTATTCCCAGGCACATCACATCTGAAACATAACGATATTCTTTCAGCGGTGATCTTCATCATCATATCAAATAGTATTTTTGGATAGTTTTCAAAATATTTTGACTTCATCCTTTTATTTAACTGTTTCAACAGCACTGTAAGTTGGGTAAGCAAACAGCTTTATCTACATTTAACAATGAAAATGTTCAGCCAGTATTAAAAAGGTTGATACCACACACTTACCAAGTGTTCTACTTCCTATTTCTATATAACTTTTATGTATTTATTATATTCTCATTATATCATATACTTATAAGAGAAGCATTAATTTCAGGTGACTAAAACTGTACACGTGTTCTTTGTTTGGCTTCCAAGGGCATATTAATTCAATGCAATTAAAAATATTTATTGAGTATCTAGCACATTGTTTAGCAAACAACAATAATAATGTAAAGCTCGAAATGTGTTAAGATAGATGAATGAATGGGTGGATGTGTGGAAAGAGAGACGGATGGGTGAATAAATCTGCAAAAGACACAAAGACAGAAGAGTAAAATGTGACTCCTAAGGAGGACAAATGTAATAACACAAAAATAGCTAGAATACATGTTGATATGTGCTATAACAGACACAGGTACATTGTGCTAGGGGAACAGATGACAGAACAACTCATGATACCACATTGTGAGATTAGTCTACAAATGTTGTACCACAGAATCATTGAAATTTTCTTTATGTTAAGGAAACAATTGGAAGCATTGAAGCATGAAAGGCCCATTGTCAGGGTTTTTCAAAGAAAGATACCTTAGAATCCAGGAAAATCAACAAAGAACCTAGGAATTTGAAACCCCAAAGAACGTAAAAGGAAAACCCAGGCCTACACGTTTTTTATTAGAGCAGAGACATCCAGATGGAGTGGAGGGCAGAGGGGAGACGCATAATGTCATGTACATGTATACTTAGTAGGAAAAGAAAGCACTGAACCAACGCATTAACCAGACACATTTTGAACCTTGACACGAGTTGCTGATGAAATGGTCCCTAGGATAAACAGCACAATTGGCCTTATTTTGACCTAAGTCAGCCGAGAGCTTTTAGCAGGAGTTTTGTCATGTAAATACCCTCGTGAACATGGACAGAACGCATTGCTCAAGTTGCTCAGACAGAGCTGGCCATCAGTCCCTGACAAAAGAGAACTTGAGTGGAGAGGATCCCTTTCAGAAGGAGTGGTGAGTGTTCAGGGGATTGAACAGAGTGAAAGGGAACTATTCTGGGGAAGATAATATACGATTCCAAGATACTCTGGCATTTTAATCGAATATGCTGCTTCGGGAAAAAGCACAGTCTGCACCCCAACACCTGCTGGACCTAATGGACTCTGAAATGTTGTTTCAGAATTAATCAAGTCATTTAAAATCATAGCTGCAGTCTCCATTCACTACTCCTGTGCATAAATGTGCTGATCCCAATACTAATCCATGTCGGGTGACTTCAGCAATACATCACCATAATTGCCATTTTAGGGCTGCAAATTGGAGCTAAAATAACCAGATGCAAAAGAGATGGCCATATCATACTCTCAAGATGGATCTTCAAAGTTCAAGGAGAGTTCAAGCATGGAAGAGGCAATAGAAAGGGGTCAAGTGTAAGGGGATTGTTCATGTTCGAGAAGAATTAACTTTACAAATATATTGTTTCTGAGGTGGTAATTGTCCCATCTTACAGTTATTCATACCTCATTTACTCGTTGCATTCTTCTCAAGCATTTAATGAAATGAATTTGATTTTGACAAAATATTCTATTTCAAAATTGTCATTAATTTCCAAGATATTTTATTCTCCTCTACATTATCTGTTTTAAAGAAATAGAGACTGGATTTGGAACATCTAATATTTCCCTAGCTAATCTTTGGGCAAAAGTCCATGTCAGTCTCAGATATTTCCTTCCTAACTTAGTCAATTAAATCATTGAACTAAAAAAAAAAAAAAAAAGTCACCAACATCCCAAACTCAAAATGCGAGGTCAGAGTTCTGTCCCACGTGAGTAAAACTAAGGGCAGTTTTCTAGCATAGCTGTCACAGTTTCTCACTTAGGGGGCTGTAATATGCAAAAAACAAAAGCCTACTGCACAGTTATTTGTTTGTATAAAATTGAGATAGAGTCTGAAAATTGGGAGATAAGAGAACCCCTGTGACTACTTCAGTATCAAAGTTGCTAAAAATGCCACTACTACTTGCTGTTTTGATTGAATCATCCTTCCCTTGGTATGTTTACCAAATAAATCACCGCAAAAAGAAAACACAACACTTCTATTTTAAAATCCAGATTTGTTAACACGGCACTCAAAGACCTTCACAATCTGGAATAACCTACTTGTTTAACAGTCTTCTTCCTTCACAAGCCCTATTGCTCCAGCTTCTGCTTCAACAAATGGCTCATCATTCCCCCAAAAAAGAGTCCTATTCAACCTCTAAGCCTTTTCAAATGTTCTTTTCTGCATATGACATCTCTCTCTTCACTTGCCCTCTAGCTGGGACACTATACCTAGCTGAAATGTCACCACCCTTGTCTGACCAGCCATCCCAATAAGGACAGCTAGATCTTCCTTTAGTTTTTGCTTTCCCATAGTGCAGAACACAAACCTCCCCTGCAAGCACTTATCAAACATATTATAGATACTTTCTGTGTCTATCACCCTCATTTATAGTATGAGGTAACTGAGTACATGTACTAGTTTTAGTAATTGTTTGAATGATATATTAAGTGTAGGTGATAACCATTTGCAAAATTATAAAGCAACATTAAAAGTGTAGTTGTTTTGCTATTATTTTTCACAGCAAGCAATCTGTCACAACATATCACAGATATTTCTTTGTGACTAATCCAACAACTAACAGGATAAGGTGGATAAAATATTTGCAGGAATAATAGTCAAAATTTTTCAAAATTTGGTGACAATTATAAACCTTCAGTACTAAGAGATTTAATTAAACACAGCAGAATAATCACAAATAAAACCATGTCAAGGTACATCATAATTAAGTTGCTAAAAACCAATAATAAAGAGAACATTGTAAATGCAGACACTGAAAAAGGAAATGTTACATAAAACAGGGAACAAGATAAAAATAACTTCAAACAGCAAAAGTGATGCCATCCAAAAGACAATGTAATGACATTTTTAAAGTGCTGAAATAAAGACTAGTAAAATTAGAATTCTATATCTGGGAAAATTATCTTCTAAAATGAATAGAAAAGAAGTATATTGTAGGGAAAAAAACCAAACCAGAGAGAATTTTGTACATTAGGCTTCCATTAAAAAATGTTAAAAGTAATTATTCAGGCTAAAGTAAAATAAAACCATATAGAAAGTTCACTATACACAAAGAAATCTAAGAATGCCAATATGGTAAATATAACACATATTTGAGTCATTTTTAGTTTCTGTAAGAAGTGAGTGTTTACAAAATATTAACATATATTTTGAGGTGTGTAATGTGAAAAATGTATACAGCATTAAAAAAACAGATTGAAAAAGAAAATGGAAGGATGCAGCTCTAAGATTATTACAATATGATAAAATGGTCTAATATTTGAAACTACAATACAATAAGGGAAATAATGCAAAAACTAAGTAAAATAAAACACACATTGCTAATTATACAAAAATATAGCTACAGAATACTCAAGTAAACTAATTCAAATGGAAGTAGAAAAAAAGAATAAAAAGGAAAAGAGAACGTATCAAAAAAAATAAACAGAACTATGGTAAAACTAACCTAAAACTTATTAATAGTTATATTAACTATAAATTGTCTAAATTTTCCAGTAAAAAAGCAAAGATTTGCAAATTGAATAAAAAAGCTCAACTAAATTATACTGTACTATATGCAACAAGTGAACTTAAAATATAAAGACACAAAATAAACAAGTGGGACTACATCAAACTAAAAAGTGTCTGCACAGCAAGGGAAACCATCAACAAAATGAAAAGACAACATACTGAATAGTAGAAAATATTTGCAAATCATATATCTGATAAGGGGTTACAATCCAAAATATATAAAGAACTCATATAACTCAATAGCAAAAAACAAACAATATGATTTAAAAATGGGCAGAAGATCAAATAAGCATTTTTCCAAACAAGACATACAAATGGTAACAGGTACATGAAAAGATGCTCAAAATCACTAATCATCAGGGAAATGCAAATCAAAACCCCAAAACCCTCACTCCCATTAGAATGACTATTATCAAAAAGACAAGAAATAACAAGTATAAGGGAGGAAGAAGACAAAACAGAACCTATTCATTGTTTTTGGAAATGTTCACTGGTGCAGCCACTGTGGAAAACAATAGGGAGTTTCCTCAAAAAAATTAAAATTAGACCTCCATATGATCCAGCAATTCTACTTCTGGGTATTTATCTGAAGAAAACAAAAATACTAACTCAAAAAGATACCTGTACCACCATGTTTACTGTAACAGTTGTTTTATAATAGCCAAAATATGAAAACAACCTGAGTGTCCATTGATTGCATTGAATCTATATATTGCCTTAGGTAGTATGGACATTTTAACTATATTAATTCTTCCTATCCATGAGCATGGTATATGTTTCCATTTATGTGTATCTTCTTTAATTTCTCTCTTCAATGTCATAATTTTCTGAGTACAGGTCTTTTACTTCCTTGGTTAACTTTTTTGCTCAGTATTTTATTGTTTTTGAAGCAATTGTAAATGGGATTGTTTTCTTAATTTTCCTTAACAAAGACTAGTGGGACTTTAGCTATATTAACCCACCCACTCCCTTGTAACCATGAGTTACTTAACTGTGGGACTCAGCAAGATTGTAACCAGTTCCTGAGTCAATAACTTGTGACCTACTGGTCAAACAACAGTTTAGGAAAAACTATAGATAACATCTTAATGTAATGGTTCAGTGTCCTCAGAGAAAGGAGTAGATACAGGATAATAATTTACAAGCTTGCTTTGCAGAAAGTAATAATGACTCCAGACCACACATGACACATGTGACCCTCTGTTGGCATATCAGAGTTGACTCCTCTAGATCTTATCACAAAGCTGAAGACAACAGGAATTTACTCTAACTCCCTCCCATTCCCCTTCTCCAGCTTAAAAACTCCTAACTTATAGTCCAGCGACCAAGATGGATTTGAGGCACTGCTAAGTCTTCCATCTTCTTGGTTGGAGGCTTCTTGATCAATAAACCTTGCCTTACTCTAAACTCGGACGTTTTGAGTTATGGCTTTACAAGACGCCAGGCACAGGAACCAGAGTTCTGTAACAATATTACTCAGCAACAAAATGACATTAATATACAATAGTATGAAATAATTTTTTAAATTGTACTACATTAAGGAAATCAAACCAAAAACAATGCATACTGAATGATTCCATTCTATAAAATAGCAAAGCCATGTAAAACTACAAAACAAAATTCTTATTGAACTATTGTTTCATGCACAAATAAGCAAAACAATAACTATATATTCTCCTAAATCAATGGGCAAAAAAGCATTTGATAAAAAGATACAAGTCTGACTTAAACATTTTAAACTAAGAATGAACAGATTATTTCTTAATATGTTAAAGAAATAAACCTTATTTTAAAGAGGACACTTCACATAATGAAAACATAGTAGAAATACACCTATTTAAATCAAGAACAAACAAGGATATTGCAACTGTTAATGAACACTGTTATGGAAATTCTAATCAATGTAATGAAACAGGAAAAATAAATAAGAGGTATGATTGAAAGGGCAAAAACAAACTATTTTTTTTGGAAGATAATATATGTTAAAGAAAACCCAAAGAGATTCACTGGAAAAATGTATAAAAGTAATAAAGGAGATCAGTAAAATGGTTACTTACAAAATACATATACAAACATTCAAGGACTTTCTTACATATCAACCACTTTAAAATATCTTATTTTTCAATACCAACCAAACATATTTAATACCTAGAAATAACCCTAACAAGATATGTGTTGATCTTATAAAAATTTAAAACTTTACTGAAGAAAATATAAAAATAATTAATTAAATATTGGGTAGCAAGGCTGAATTTCTACAATGTTTAAAATTTTTCATATTGAATTATAAATATAATTTAAAGAAAATCTCCATGCAATTGTCTTGTTTTCCATATTGCTCTGCTTCATTCTTTTAGAACTTCAAAAAAATTGTTCTAAAGATCATAGAAAGGCAGTCAACCTTCAAAAATAGTTAAAATGCTTTTTAAAAATAATAATGGATACTTGTATTGGCAGAAACAATAATTTAAATTTGATAGTTTTGGTATGCTGATTGATAAATTCATGGAACAGAATAAAAAGTCCAGAAATAGATGAAATATGTAAGTACTTAATAAATAAAAAGATAGAAATCTAAGTTGCTGGGATGGAAGGGTGAGTACCACCTGGATAAGTAGTCAAGAAATATTTCTGGTTCTATTTGCTATTTGGATAAAATAAAGTTAGAGCATTTAATTCTAGATGTATGAAAGAAGTAAATGTAAACATAATAAAGCTAGAAAAAACATGTAGGTACATTTATCTGATCTCTATTGGGAAAATGGATAGTTTTGATCAAGTAAAAATTTAAAACTTCTATATAACTAAGTTATCTAAACAAAATTTAAAGGAAAGTATCAAGTTAATTTAAGATATATACTATTACATATCATGAATAAAGAATTAATATATTACTTAGCTCTTACAAATTAACAAAAACATTCAAAATGAGTGGATGAAAAAGAAGATTCCATTAGTACAAAAACAAACCCAAGTAGTCAAAAGTATAAATATGTTCAAACCTATTACTATCGATGAATAAAGTAATTAAAACATCAAATTGACAATATTTGCATCTCCCAATTGGATAGTTGTGTCCTATCACAACAGTAAAACACCCGTATAGGTAAGACTATACTAAAATACACATTTTTTTATACTCTGCTGGTGGAAATATATATTAGCAAATTCTTTCAAGATGGCAGTTGAGCAATATGAACAAGAAAGTATAAATAATTTCATATTCTTTTGGCTCACTCAGACTTGCAAAACAATTTTGTTTAAGGATGTTCCTTCTGACTGTATTTACAGTAGTGACTAAATGGAAACAATATAGACATACAAAAGATTTAAGTACAGTAGTACAATAAATACTTGCAGACAAAAAACGTCATATGTAGAAGAATAGCATACGTTCATGAAAATATTTAAATATTATAATCAATATTATAATTCCAAATTTATAAAGATATATACCTCGGGGAGAAAAAAAAAGAAGCTTTAACGTACACGAAGATTTTATGTGTTTCTGCGTGCTAAGCTTACAGGGAACTATTCTTTTCTTCTCACTTTTCCAACACTTCCTAAATTTTCTATACTAAAGAATTACTTTTATAATCAGAAGTAAAGTAATTTCTCTTCCTTTTTTGTCCAAAGATTTCAACAAGCATCCTCGCTGGCCCAAATCAGTGTGTGATACCGCCTTCACTTGCTTTCGCAGCACTCTGGGCAGGACCGTCTCCCCGTCTAGGCTACAGACACCGTGAGAACGAGGACCCTGTTCTGTGCACTGAGGCACCCCGCGAATGCTGAGAGGTAGAAAGACTGGCAGAAAAGACAAATAAAAATCCACTCAGAGAACATGGAGAGGCGCTGGAAGAGGGATGGGGTAAGAGAAGCACATTTTTACCCCACCCTGATCTCACAAGCACAGGCAAATATAAATATAATTTAGGCTCGCCTTCCTTTTTGCCCTCAAGCTTCATGGGATTAAGAACTAGTTAATATTTCTCAATCACTTCCTACTATTATTCACAAAATTGGGACTGAGACCACACCTCTCAAAGCCACATGGACTCTGTTATTTAATACCCCGATTCCAATGGATTGGTGAGAGGCACCAAATTACAATGATAAAGAAGAAGCTCTCTGAGGTCAGACTCCCTGGGTCAAACCCTGGTTCCACTACTTAACTGGCTGTAGAACCTCATAGGAATTAATTACTCAGGTCTCTGTGCCATAGTTTTTCCATGTTTAAAATAAGGATATTATTAGGATTAAATTAGTTAATACATGTAGCTTAAAACAGCCTATAATAAGGGTCACATAAGGTAAAGTAAAACATAAAGATTATATTATCTAGGACATGTAGCAGACATGCTTTTTGATTAATATTTATCACAAACACAACGCCAAAATCAGTGAGTCAGCGCATCCTTTTGTCAGACATATGCAGTGGATGACTCACCTGTCCTGACAAAGTATTCATAACCATTCATTGGGGAAAAAATGCTTAAAAAGCAACTAATCCAAACAGATTTCCAAGGCTTTCAGTTTTCACAGAAGCATTAAAAATAGTCAACCTCATTCCTGTTGGATTGCTTTAAATTCCAAATCTGAGCACCACAGAAAACTATGAATCTAAAAGAGAAGTTATTCTAGTAAAAAAACACAGTAGTATCTAATTATTTTCTTCAAAATATACCTTCATCAAATTACAACTTTATCTTTATTGCTCTCTTTAGTTTCAACAAATGATAGTTTAAGATTGCAGACAAAAGTAGTTAAAAGACCTTTCTAGTTCCTTTTTTCTATCAGGTATTTGGAATCTTATAATTTCAAAATTAAGTCAGCTATTGAGGTCAAAGAAAGGCAACAGGTTTCCACATTTGTTGCTTGCACTCACTCTCCCTCTTTCTCTGTGGGTTTGTGTTTGTGTTCAAGTTCAGTTAGTGTGTGTGTGTGTGTGTGTGTGTGTGTGTGTGTGACCAAGTTTCTGTATGTCATGAGAGAAACAGTACTGAGAGAAAAATGTGGCATGGGGACTGACTGCTCTTGGTGTGTGGCTGGGTCAGAGTTGCAAAAGCTATGCTTATGACAAAGCACAAACTGTTGTTTTACCTCATTTGAAAGGTTTTGTTTGTTTTGTATTTTTCAGCCTCAGTGGAGTCTATATTCAATGTTAAATGCTAAACAAGCCTCCTATGACATTCTGGAAAGTGATCCTATCTTAATAGTGGAGGTGTCAGTGGCTCAGAGCAGCTCAAATGGGCCAAGGGATTGACAGCTGCAGTAGAGAGGGAGAGAGAGAGAGAGGGAAAGGGAGAGAGAGAGAAAGAGGGAGAAAGGAAGAGAGGGAGAGAGGGAGAGAGAGAGAAGGAAAGAAAGGAGGCACTTCCTTTTTCTAAGCGAAAATGCTAATGAATAACAAATACCACCAACCCTCTCGGCAGAGACGCTGTATATTAGGTGTGCAAAACAATTGCCTGTAGTCTTCTTTAAAAAAATAGAAATAAATAAATAAGTGAGCCTCTGAAGAAAAAGAAAAAGGAAAACATTCAATTAAGGCATAAAGCTAAGGGAATAAGAGGTTTCTAGTGCCATCTCTATTACTAAATCAAATTTAATTTAAAAACAAGAATTGTCAGTTTCAATGTCAAATGAGTTCTATTCACTACATGTCTGTTCTTCCCATTTCTAATCTACTAGGCATGTTGGGATTCATGCCTTCTGGAGAAAAATGTTAAGTTTAGAGTGAAACTAGCCCTATATATATAAATGTATCTCAAAATAAGAATATGTCGGAACATCCTCACGTGTCTAAGATTTCCTTTTTGTCCTAAATGCTGTCATTAATTAAAATGTACTGAGCAGCCACCAGACGTATAGGAATATTCCAGGAACAATATAAGATTTGACATGTGTCTCCAAACAAAAGCAAGCTTAGGGTTTAAATATTTCAGGTGAACCTTATATGTTTTCCCCCCTAATTTAATCAAATTATCACATTGTATGTTCACTTATATTTCTAATGACTATTCAAGTTATAAACCATTTGAACTAAGGTACCAAGAAATCTCCTTTTGGAATGAAAAAGAAAAAAGAAAAGAAAACAAAACCTCTACCATTACCTACACCATCACCCTCTTCAACAGTTTCATAGTAAGAACAAAAATACTAGTACCAATAAGTAATGGTACTTAAATAGAAATGTCTTTCAGAAGTTCTAAACACCTTATGGATATCAACTAATTAACTTATGATGGCAGAATGAACATGGATTGGTTATTACTAATTTCTCTGAAATGTCTAGTTAAAATTGAGACCATTTTATTAAAAGAGTCTCATATAACTGCAGTATCTTTTTAATATTTTAGAAAAAATTTTAGAAGAGTCAAAGTTATTGCTCTAAATATTCTTATCCATGTGCTTTTCTTATTCTTTGTTTTTAAAGACATGGTGAGTTTAGGTAGAATTTCCTTTGAATTCACCAACTCCACTCTGAGGCATAGCTGGGCCCTGTGAGAGGAATCTGTATTATACTTCTATGAGGTATGTCTGTGGGGGTGGAAGTGAGGGCAAGAGGGTGACTCACAGTAATCATTGCTAAAATGTTTTATTTTCACATGGTAATTTCTCCTCTCATAAATATCAGCAAATATGCTCCTCTCCCCTATCCCTCTCCCTCTCTCTCAGAATATCAGGCAGATAAGAGTTATCAGTAAAGGTCATCCTCAATTTCTGTACAGAAATGATCTGTCTCCGGTATGTAATAAACATTTATCCATGCCTTTATTAGCTATATTGAAGCTGACAGTTCTGTTAAACCATTTTCTTTCATTTTGCTAGGTCATGACGGTTAATGCTGCTAAAAAATCTCATCACTGCTTTTGATCACTGTATTGTCGTCCCTGTATTATCAGAATTTTGTGAAGGTAAGCACTGGCTGGAATGACCTATTAAAGTTACAGCCCGTTGAGTCACTAGGTTTTTTTTTTTCTCTTTTCATCACAATAAAAAAGCAAAGGAGTGCAAAGAATAAATTTTCCTCAGAGGGTTATATTTAGTTGGATAGTTGATATGTTCAGTCAATTCCCAATTATCCACCGTAGAAAGGACCAAAGCATCAAATATAAATGAAAACTACATATAATCCAAAAATTTTCATTTGGGCTGAATCTTTTACCAGCATATTCTAAGGATCTAAAAAGACAATTTTACATTTTACTCAAATCTGTTTCTCATCTCCAAGGATCACTTCTTAGGAAGTAGAGACAGAAAAAAACAAAAAAAGAAGAAGAAGAAGAACCCACTCATTGAATGAACATCCCAGACAACTGAGATGTGCAACAGAGAAACATGTTGCAGGCTGCATCTGTGCTTTTCCAATTTTCCTTCATCCATGCCACTGAACCTCTCCTCGCGCTCAAAACAATTTTAAAGAAATGTTTGCTATTGAGAAATGAAAAACAACAAAATAGCCATTGAGAGATCTGCCTTTGTTTATGGGTTGAAGATCTTACACAACTAGTCAAAGGTTAGTTATCAATTTCAAGGAAATACAGTTCAGATAAATTAAGAAATGAACTGAAATTTCAAATGTGTTTTCTTTTCAGTTAAATATTTATTGAGTTCCTATTACATGCCAGACACTATGGGGGCGTCTAAAACTACAAAACTATGAATGACTAATTTCTGCTTTCAAGTAGGTCAGAAGCAAAAAGTCACAAAAGCAAGTATTTAAAATTCACAGTGATATTAAAGCACAGAAAAGAAGCATTTCCCCAGCCAGGGAGGTCACTTGTAAGGAAAGATGGGTCCAAACCGAATCTTAAAGGGCCACCACAGTTACTCAGGTGAAGAAGCAAAAGTTGGGGGAAGGGCATTCCAGGCAGAGGGAACAGCATGAGCAAAAGCACAGATGTATATCACAGTTTTGTGTATTCATCGACCTCTGGGATCTCCAAGCTGTCAGAGCACAGCAATCATAAACATGGGGACAAGAAAGGGAAGGAAAAGTCAATTCATGAAACTGGAAAGCTAGGGAAAGTCCAAATCCTTGGGGGCTGAGTAAGGAACTTAAATTAGTAGTCTTTCCAACAGCATTTATATACAACAAAGTAAGAACCAATATGACACTTTAATTCCATTATCTATTTGTTTTTTCTTTTAGGTATTATTCTAACAATTTTTTTTTTTTAGTATTTACTACATGCCAGGCACTGTTTTAGGTGCCAGTGGAACAGTGGTGAACAGAACCAAGTCATGAGCTCACGGTACGTTCACTGTGATGGGGAGAGACAAGAAGTAAACAAGAACAACAACAAATCATGTCAGGTGACAATAATATGTCAGAGACTAAGCTCTCCTCTCTAGAAATAAGTTCAGGCTAAACAAAGAGGATAGGAATGTGAGGTGGGGAGTGGCAGCATGGTGAGCTATTTTATACAGAATGTTCAGGAAAAGAAATCTCTGAGGAGGTAATATCTGAGCAGAGATAGGAAGGAAACATATTTGTTTCAAAGCAGAGCTTCCACAAATGCAAATATTCTGAGAGGGGAGTGAGTTTGGCAAGCTCAAGGGGAAGCAAAGGGGCCAGTTTAGAGCAGAGTGAACAGGGAGAAGGTAGGCAAGGTAGCGTGGGATGCAGAGAGATGCAGATCACTACTGAGTGCAGGGTTTTTCCAACTGTTTGGATAATGACCTAAAATGATACATTTTACATAGTGACAAACAAATATGTCTTAAAGATAGATACTGAAATAGAGATTTAAAAAAAAAAACTTCCAGGAAACAATATTATGATCAGTACACTCCATTTTCAATTCTACTTTATTTAAAAAAAAAAAATTCTGGGTACAATCCATTAAATCTATATTACAATTTATTAATAGATCACTACCCACAATATGGGAAACACTGAGGCAGGGGCATGTAGACTAGTTTGTTTTGTTTTTTTAAAAGGTCCTTTTTTTAAGGTATCCAAGACCTAGCTCAGTTCCAGGCACATAAGTATCCTAACATTGTTTGTTGAATGAATGAATAAATGAATGAATGAATGAATGAAGGGAGGGGAGGGAGGAAGCAAGGAAGGAAGGATGAATGAATGAATGATGAATGAATAAATGAATGAATATAATGAAAAGTTATTTATAAGGGCCAAAGTCAGAAGACTTTAAATTGGGCATTTCTAAGCCAAAACAAATGCTAACAGCCTCATGTTCTTCAGGTCATTACTTGTCATTAGTTGCACCAGATTATACTCAGAATTTAACAGGAAATCAATGTTAGTCACTTCTCAAAGTGGACAAAGTTTTCTCAGGAAAGCCATTTACTAGAAGTAAAGGGAGAGTTCTTAAAATTTACTTTCAGAAAATATGAATTTTCTGGAACCCAAATATATTTTTTTCTAAATAAAAAATAAATAAGATAAATTGAAGAGTAGGTCCCTGAAGAGATACAGCTGTTTTCATGGAACTAATTTCTTCTACCCTTATGTAGTTTCCTACAAAGGATTGCAAAATCTTGAGCTACAAGTGTGATCATGTGCCAGAATTTCTGATTAGCACTTTTGATATTTTTAAAGAATTGCCTGTGAAGGGAACAACCTTCATGAAGTTAGTTGTGTAAGTCTTCTAAAAGAACTGAACTGTAGAATAATAGAAATTGCTAAAATTTACACAGTGCCAGGCACTTTTCTAAGCACGTTACATAGACAATATTAGTTCATTAAATCCTAACAATAACCATCTGGGAGGAGCACTATTACTATTTGTAAAACAGGAAATGAGGCACAGAGAGCTAAAACGACTTATTATGAGCTGTGCAATACAACCCCCTATACATATGTAAACTGATTTAATCTTCATAACAACCTTATTGTACAAATAAGGAAACTGAGGCACAGGGAGGTATAATTTGCTCTTGGTCCTGCAACTGCTAATTGGAGGAGCTGTGATGGAGTCCAGGCCAAACAGCTCCAAAGTCCATGCCACTCTGGCTCCTTCAGCTGTGATGTCTGTGCTGTACTGTTGACACTGTGAAGCAAGATGATGGGAAATGTGAGGCTTTAAGGAAAATGTGAGCTGCTCAGGAGGAACCAGTGGCTCTACTATACATATTCAGTGTCGATTATTAGATGACAATTTTAATATACTCACCACCAAGGACTTAGCAAATGTAACCTATGGAAATTTTATCTTATACGTTCCCCAATAAAATTCTCTACTAGAACTTTTAAATTATCTCGAGCCTCAATTAATTCAATTATTGTCTCTCTGTAGCTGTTTTTCATTTTGTTTCATTTTTTCTTTTTTTCCTTCTCTCTTACTTTCCTTAGACTTAAGTTTGGAACGCTGTGCCTTTAAAAATTAAAAATGCAGGGCCGGCCAAGTGGTGCATTTGTTAAGAGTTGGCTTGGGAGCATGAGCTCTGAGCAGCAGGGCCCCGGTTCGGATCCCACATATGAGGGCCAGTGACGCTGTGCCCTCTACAGCTAAGATGGTGAACAACAGCTCAACCTGGAGCTGGGCTGCCGTGAGTCACTGGCCACAGCGTAGGCTGCAGTGGGGCTGCAGTGGGCTGCTGTGAGCTACCTTGAGTGGCCAGCAGCCGGTGTGAGCAGCCTTCCAATGGCTGGCAACAGAGTACCTCACCTGGGAAGAGCGCAATGATAATACCAACATGGGCCAGTGAAGCGACATCCTCCACAACTAGACTGAAGAACAAAAGGACAGAAACCTGTCTGTTCCTCTTTCCTGATTCCCCAATGCTGTTTCCCTCCCCCAATTCCCCAATTAAAAAATATCTTTAAAAAAAAATTAAAAATGCAAACACCACATGGAATGGTCAATGTGTCTATTTTATATCTCATTTTTAAAGCTGAGAATTAGATATCTTTGGGTGGTCATAGAGAAATGCAGACACCTGGACACGTGTCCACCTCGGCATTGATAGTTCTTATCGAAAAGGACAAATTTTCCTCCTGCTCTCCTTCAGCTGCGTTTGCTTGTCCAGGACTTGATACATACACACAAACACAGACAAAGAAAGAGCAGGGTGTTAACTTTGATGGTCTTCTCCTTAACCTAAACTACATTCTTTACTATTATGATAGTGGTCATATTATTGGTCAGGACCCATTTCCTAAAGAGCCTTTGTTCTCCATGGGGACTTAGCTTATGTAACTTATAATAATTCATGTTCAAATGCTCTATCAATCCAACTTGGAGATGAAGGTTGGTATTGATAACTCTTTTCACTATCCTGAGTACAAATGAGAACAACAGAAGTGCACAAACTACCACAATGCCCTCTGACCTTTATGCCTGAGGTCACCGGACTCCAAAACAAGAGACAAGACCCCTGTGGTCATGGGAATCTCAGAGGGACATTTCAAACCATAACCTGGCATTTCTTAATGAGCTCATTATTGCTTAAACTCTGATCCAATATATGTTCGAAAGAAAACTATCCTTTTATCAATAGGTAAAGTCTTCAAATTCCTAAAATAAATGCAGCAGTTGAAAAAAATAAATAACTGAAATATCCACTTTCCCATGGTGATATGGTATTTTAAGCCAGGCATTTTCTGTGAGAGCTTCCCACTGTTTGGATCGAAATGAATAAAAACAAAGGACCAAATGCTTAACAGCTCCACTAATATTTCTTGTTCTTTTTAAAAGTATGTCTTGGAGACAACCCATGGTAATCAAAAACCACATGGTGGGCAGGTCTTCCTAATTTAACACTATGCTCTGTTACATCCATAACCTTGGAAAAGCCCCCATTTCTCAGTCTAAATCAGTTTACACAGAAGGAAATGTATTAACCTTTTTTTTTTTCTTCTATTTCTCTCTCAGAAATACCCTGGAGCTCATTGTAACAACTATCCTCCAAATGTTTGTTGTACTACAATGTTTTAGTGTAAAAATATAACAAAATCTTTCATATGATACAGACTAAGGCAAACCCTCTTTATAGTATGCTCTGTGCCATTCTATGCCAAGATAGCTGGGCTCATGAATCTATTTTCAAATCGTAGTGCTTTAAAGAACTTCAGGGAGGTTCTTCTCTGTATTGATACCAGGAAAAATACATGAGTAGGAATTACATGAAAGAATAATCTGTCTCTTTCATTCAGAATCTTTAACATGACAGCTTCAAATCCTACCTGATATTGAGCAGAAATTTAGGTAAAAGAGTTTAATCCACTGCAAAAAAAAAAAATGTATCTAGCAACAAAGTACAAAACAAACAGAATGGGGGTATCAATTCGTGGCAACGTCAATATATCTAGTCTCTTATCATTTATTTAGAGAATGTGTCGTCCCTATTTTTTACTAAGAGACAAGTAGTCAATAAGAAAACAAACAAACAAAAAAAACTATTGATCTACTAACAAGTTTAATACGGCCTTGAAATAAATTCTGTTCGAAACCCAGAAGCCTCCCTCAGTGTAACAGTTAAATTACTGACTTCCAGACACAACAAAAATCCTACCCTTAGGCGATTATCAGCATGCTCCTTTATTTGAAGTCTTAAAGGCTGTTCTAGGGAGCACCCCGATAGTTTGGCCAAAGGGAAACAACACATCAAATAACTGAATACAAGCTAAGCAAAATGGGGCCTCCCAATATGAGAATATTAAATGATTATGGCTGCAACAGGGGGCACAATTGTTAGTGGTCCCCTACCACTTATGGCCTCCTTCCTCTCTTCCCTGCAGTGAGTATTCATTGTCATACCTAATATTCAAATGCTTTGATAACAATAAGACTGTCACGATAATAGCGATACTAGCAGGAAGCTTTCAGTAGAAACTCAATTTTCAAAAGCCAGCTGTGTTCTCCCCTGATTGTTTTTCTTAAGAAGATGCTTTCAAAAAGCAAAAAATTTCCCATTTAAAAATTAGAACAGAGCTCCTATTATACCGGGGGTACCAAAACAGTGTATACAAGCGGACACTTTGGTCAGCGTTGCTCCAGCAGTAGTTCGTCGTAATCAGAAGTGTCCGGACGCTGATGGCAACCACTCTGAGCAACTCTTGTAATCGCAGAAGTCAAATGTGACTTGTATTCACCTTTTGTTATCGGTATACATTGAGTATTACAATTTTAATAGTTTTCCTTTCTTAAAATGTGTACACATTTTTTTGCACCCTCTGCATATGTATGTATTTACACATGCACAGGCTCCAATTTAAGAGTCCAGCAATTCAATACTACGAATGATGAGAATAAACGCTACATGAGAGAGAGAGAGAGAGACAGAGAGAGCCCAAGGAAATTGGCTGGATAAGGAATGGGGTAGCAGAATGGGACAAATCTTTCTGAATCTAACATTCTGTTGCAGGGGGTGGGGATGGTGTTTCCCCATCCAAAGAGCTTTAAGTGGATGCATGAAGGAGACAAGGTCTTAAATCAGGAAACGATCGCCCATGTGGGCATTATTGATGGCACCTTGTTAGAAGAGGCAGTTTGGGTTCCTTTATTTCCTTTCATTTTACATGACATTCCACTCAATAGAACCAGTGAGGTGGGGTGTAATGTGGTTTTTTGGGAGAACACTAGTATTGTTAACATGTTCAATATCTGTACTTCTTAAGGTTGATTCAGAAAACCTTGCTCTTTTGTCCCAATAAAATAATGGTTTTAGGGAAACGCTACCCTTTTGCTTTCTTTTCTTAGTCAACGCTATTTGGTCTACAACCATTTTCAATAAAAAGTTCCAATGGGTTGAAAAAAAACAGCAGCAGCTGGAGACGAAAGCCCTGCAGGTGGCTGCTGATAAACACAGTATTGTAACTTGCTGGCATGAGCCCTCTCGACGCCTTGTGAATATAGTTCAAAAGGCTTGACAAATTCAGAAGTCAGTTTTAAATTATAATCTACATGCAAGCAAAGCCTTATCCATGCCACCCAAAAGGATTTCTTTTTTCTTTCCTGGTTATTTAGGAATGGGCAGATTTTTATTCACCCTTTACACACAGACTTATTGCAGTGTATTCATCAGTGTCACAGAAAGGCATAGCTATTTCTGGGACTTTACAGCTTAAAGCAATGGTGGCCATTCCTTAAGGAGGAATCACCTATTTTTTTTAATTATTTATATATATATATATATATATATATATATATGAAGAATATCTTTTAAGTATACTTTTTATAACCATTTGGGAAGCAAAGCATTACAGAAAGGTAAAGAATTGCTTATTTCCATTTTGACATCATACGGGACAGATGACAGACTCTTCCTCGATTCACCTCATTTGGCCACATTTGCTCTATCGCTTTGTCCTCTAGCACTTATGTTTCTCATTTTCATTGAATTAATTAGTAATTGCCTGTATGTCTTCAGCAGTATTATTTTTTTTCACATATTTGTCTTATCTCCATATTTAAGTTCCAGATTTCCCAAAATCAAGGATCATGTCTTCTATTGACTTTTTGCATTTCCCCAAAGCAAGCCTCTTTCTGTTCAATATGAATATTTAGTAAAATAGTTGACAGTGTATAAAGAAGAAAAGAGATCTAAAAAGGCTATAGAACAACTTCTTAACAATGGTCATTTTTGCAGAAATGTAGTCTGAGGAAGGGGGAGATATGTTATATAATTCTGAACTGTTTGTTTTTTTAATGATGATTATGTATTCTTTTATAATAAAATCACAGTAAAATAATTTTTAAAGAAAAAGGAAAGAAGATCTAAAGAGGCACACTAATCCTCACCTTGAATGATACAATTCAAATACACCACTTTACTAATACACTAATACACTTTATTCATCAATAGCACAAATGAGGTGCAGAGATGGAGATAACAGTTATAGATCTTGTTTCAATGTGAGAAATGAGGAGGAATATATCTTTTAATCTGGACCTTGACTTAACCTATGCAAATAGAGGCAAGAAATGATATCTCTTAAAATGAAATGGAATGTCATCTTGCCAAACTCCTTCTACTAATATTAACATTTATTAAACACAATTTTTTGAACATCCACTATATGTCAGGCATTTTTGTAGGCACTGAGGATACAGCAGTAAATAAAACAGGTACAATATCACTATCATCACTGCATTACATTCCACTTGGGGTAAACAGACACTAAATAATAAAATATTTAATAGGTCATAGGGTAATAAGTACCTTGGAAAAAAACAGAGAAGGGAAATTGGGACTGCAGTGTGTAGTAAGGAGGTTGCAATAAACAGCTCTGTGAATTCCAGGTCTCATCTTTTTACCTTCAGAGAGGGCTGCTATTAAGGCCTATTTCAGTCCCAGTAGGTGTCGGAGAAGGTGAGATTAGAAACTAGAGTTATACAGATGCCAAATACATATACAAGATTCCCAACTGATTCCAGTGGCAGGAACCCTGGTATCCTCTTGCTTTTTTGCCCTGAAGCCACACAGAAAAAGACCTGTTCTGCCGAACACTTCTTTTTCAATTACGAAATAATAGCACTTTGAGCAAAATGTATAACTCCTTCTACCAAGAGCACAAAATTCATGGAATTATAGTGCATTAGGGGCTCTGTATGATTCTGTTTGCTCCACACCTAAGATTGGTTTTAGTGAAGCAAATTCTAACTCAACAAAGGTCTGAGCATCTTAAAAATTCTTACCATCGGGCCGTCCGAGTGGTACGATGGTTAAGAACTGGCTTGGGATGCCAGAGGGCCCCGGTTCAGATCCCACATATGTGGGCCAGTGACACTGCCCTCTACAGCTAAGATGCTGAGCAACAGCTCAACCTAGAGCTGGGCTGCTGTGAATCACCGGCGAGGGCGTAGGCTGTAGCCCCTGTGGCAGTGGGTTGCCATGGGCTACCGTGTGTAGCCAGCAGCCAGCGTGAGTGGCCAGCAGCCACAGTGAGCAGCCGTCCAGAAGCCAGCGACTGATCTTCCTCACCCAGGAAGAGCACAATGATGGTGCCAATTTGGGCCAGTGAAGCAACGTCCTCCACAACTAGACTGAAGAACAAAACGACAGCAACTTGTCTGTTCCCCTTCCCCCAATTCCCCAGCACTATTCCCATCCCCCCAATTCCCCAATAAAAATCTTAAAAAAACAAAAAAATTCTTACCATCAAACAGGAGGAGATCTGGGTTTTATGGAGCCTGAAGTTCATACAATTAGGGAAGGCCCTTGTTAAGAAACAGAATATTAAATTATGAATAAAAATTAGGTATAAAAGTGAATATTTATTTAAATCAGAAAAGAAATCCAAGCCAATTAAAGAATTCACATAGCTGACAAACACCACAAACATCACAGAATCTAGCAGAAGACTCCAGACTAGCCCTGGCTCTGTATATTTCAAACCTGTTTCTCCTCCACTATCCACATATGCCAGTGATGGGCACCATAGAAAACTGCCTCCTGCCCAGTTTCTTTGTGTTGTAATGAGGGCTAAATCAGCTTGGCTCCGAGAGAAGTTTCTACACCAAGACATCAAGCAATAATTGAACCACCCTTAGAAGACACTGCAAACCACACACTTGTATCCTCCCAAACCCAAATAAAATGTATCTCCAACTTCGCGTTCCTTAGCCATCTCCCAAATATCCACAGCCACCCAAATACCACTGAATCTGAAGAGGAAGTAATAATCTCCCAAGGTTTCCACTTTTTACAGATGAGAGGCTGAGGTTCAGTATGACCTCAGTTAAAAGAATAGTAAACTTAACGTCTGGAATTTAAACACTGGTTTTTACTACTCTAAGTGATGTTTTCCTAGTGAAAGCTGCAAATAACTAGAAAATAAAAGTCAGAATAGAAGACAGTCAAAAATGAAAGAGAGGACTATCACTAACTGAAAGATTTTACCAAATGCAAGCTAAACATTGGAACCAGGTGGTCGAGGTTAATATACAAAGTAAAATTTTCAAATATTACGGAGTTGGACTCAATATTCCACAATAATTCTTAGAAAAATCCTCCATGTATCCCAAAATAGAAAGGGTAAACGAGAATTCAGTTCACTTAATGCCTTTCTCTTCAACCAACTCCCAACCCCAAGTTATCATCCACACTTTTATCCTTGAACCCTGGGAGAAGCTTCTGACACTTCTAAAAATTCTCACCATCAAACAGGAGCAGATCCAGGTGTTATGGGGCCAATGTCTGATTTCTTACTAGTGGATCAGACTTCTTTCCTACTGTGTGTCTCTCTACCAGGTGTCAACTGGAAGTATCTCGGAATTATAAGGCCACACTGAGAAATGACTGAAATGCGATATTTTATTCAACACTTCACAGTAAGCCCTAAGACAGAGAAACTAAAGGATTTTTGGAAAAATCAGCCTGTCAAATAATACTTACGGAGGGCCTCTTATTGCTAGGCATTGTCCTGGGCCCCAGGGCTTGTGAGGGAGCAAGACGAGCAGATTCTGTCCTCAAGGCATTTATATTCTAAGTAGAAGCAGCAATAAACATTTACATTAATAAAGAAAGAATTTTGAGTATTGATAAGTGCAATGAAGACAAAAAATTAATGATTAAGACGAGGTGGACTGCTGTAGGGTAGAAGAGGTGACATTTGAGTTGAGATCTGAACAATAAAAAAAAAAACACAGGCAGTCAGAGGAATATCTGGGAAAAGAGCTTCCCAAGGAAAAGGCACAGCAAGTGCAAAGTCCCTGGGATGGGAATGAACTGGGCTGATTCTGAGCACTGGAAGATCAGGGCAGCTGCAGCTTCACAGACAAGGCAGACACAGAGGGAGGAGACATCAGGGAGGTAGGCAGGACTAGAACACACAGGGCCCAACGTGCCCTATGTGTTAATGAGCTTGACTTTTTGTCTGGTAACAACAGAACTCACTGGATGCCTTTAATCAGCAAGTGATGTGATCTTACTTCCGCTTTAGAAAAATCATTCCACAGCATGAAAGAAATGGTACAAGAGCAGAGAGAGGGAGAGGTCCAGGCTGAAAATATAATTTGAGAGATAGCCTGTTTAAAATTTCATTTAAAATCATGGGACCACACCGCCTAAGACCACTTCAACAGAGTGGGCCCATTGAGCAGACAGAGGGCTGAGTACAGACCCCACAGATGTTTAAAGGAAGCTGTTGAGATTTGTCTGACACCCTGGCTCTCAAGCCAATGAGCCTAATACCTCAGGTAGCAGGGGCCTGTGTACCTGGATGCTGCCTATGAATTAGAGGACCACCCTCCCCATCTGCCCGGAGCTGAAGCAAGGATGATGTGAGTAATGCGTTTCCAATGCAAGTATTTGCACTAAAGAGACATCATGGACAGGGAATACATGTTGGGTTTCTGGACTAAGGGAGTTGATGACTCAGGGTGAAGGGCTAGATCAGATGTTCCATTCGAGAAAGAATAACTCCAAGGCCTTAGAGAGACAAGATGACGGAAAGGGAAGAAAAGAAACAAAAGAGGGGAAGAGAAGGAAAGGACAAAAAAGAAAACCAGCACTAATTTAAGAAAAGAGTGCTGCATAAGGGCAATGCTATGTCACAGGGTGTACACGTAGGTAATTTTGGGTGGTATACAGATTCTTAAAAATAGTTATATATTATACATTTATTTTACAGTTATATTTTGGCAATTCAATCGGATATTTTTGTTTTCAATTTTCAGGAGTGAGATAAAATTTCCCATTTAAAAAAAACTTTATTTAAGAATAAAATATAAATCAGTTTAAGGGGGAAAAAAAAAAATATATATATATATGCCACATTCTTTATCTCCGGAATCCTCAGGTTCCTTATAATATGATGGGCTATAACCTGCCTTTCAGGGTTGCTGTGATGACCAGCAATTAGGGTCAGAGAACATCTAGTGCGATGCCTAGTAGGCTCTCAATAATAATTCACTAATATTATTACTATTAATATTTTAAGTACCTAGAATGTGCCAAGTATAATAAAAATTATTAATGAAAACACAGAAAAGCAATAGAAAAGTAAAAAATATATAATAATAATAATAATAAAGACAAAACAATTCTAGAGAAACAATTATATTCCAAGATTAGCAGAAAAGGAGGTAAGGTGGTCATTAAGGACAATGAATTAAAGCAAAAACTGGAATTAGAAAATAAAGAGTTGGTTAGAAGAAATTAGAAGTTTGGAATAAATTTAGGAATCAGGTGCTATAGAGAGCACAATGGTGACATGATTTTTAGATGGATCTGAAGGATCTGGTCCCAAGATCAGGTCGCTAAGCATAGAAGAAAAGCGGAGGTTCATGACCTGGGGAACCATGGGTGGGCTCTGAGAGATCTTGGAAACTTCTAAAACTGTGGTAAAATGTTATGCATGCAAATATCAAAGCAAACATTTTTTCTGAGAAGAGAGCGCCTGTCTCGCATCAGACTTTCCCAGATTTATGGCCACAGATTTTTAAGTATTGCTGACTGAGCCAGATCAATTAGTCAACTGAAAATACGTGACAGGTTAAAAAAAAAAAACAAAAAACCTGACAGGTGTATCTCTATACAGGCACTATCTCAAGTTTGCCAAGTATTGAAATGGTGTTGTGCTTAAAGTGTCTGGGATGGAGGAGGCAAGTGCTGAACTGAACCTGTAATGGGCAGGTCACGGTCCCATTACCATTATTTCCCAGAGCCAGCCTGTGGCAGGCCATAGCTACACCTACTAGAGGCCTGATGGATGAAGAAACAATCCGTATGGGAGAACATGCACTTGTGGCATGGCAAGATCTCCATGAGACGACAACGAGGCTGATGCTTGAGCGATGACATTCTAAACATTAGAGATGGCAGTGAGTATGCCCTTCTGAGTTCCCGCCTCTAAATGGAGCCCACGACCTCCAAACCTTGGGCATATCTTTGGAGGAAGTGGGAGGCCCAGGGGGCGCCATGTCCACACGCTCGAACCCCTTATCTCATTGTCTCCTTTTCACTGCTTCTTTCTAACGAACTGAAATTACCAGCAACCTTAGACCAAATCGAAACCATCTTCATACCAGACCATCCTTAGGAAACAAAGAGCCAGCCAGTCCCAGGCAGCTAGGCAGATCTATTTGGAGATTGTACTCAACATATTTTAACACAGCTCAGTGCCCTCGTCAATATTTCATAAATATCTATAATTTCAACAGCGAACTTAAAATTTAGCACTTAAGTTGAAACAATGATAGAGTTTAATTCAAAATAAACAACTATTCCAAAATAGCTGTAGCTCATCCTGAAAAATGTCTTCTGTGTTAATTTCTCCAGAGAGAAGCAAAAGAAACGGGGCCTCCCAAAAAGAGGCTAAATTCAAGGGAAAAAATGTGAATTCCAGGATATATTTTCAAATATTTGTCTTTCCTAAATACCTGGGGTGCCAAAAAAAATTGTATACAAGTGGACATTTTGTTCAGCGTTGCTCAAGCAGTAGTTTGCCATAATCAGAAGTGTCTGGACGCTGATAGTAACCACTTTGAGCACCTCTTGTAATTGCAGAAGTCAAACATGACTTGTATTCATCTTTTGTTATCGGTATATACTAAGGATTACAATTGTAATACAGTTTTTCTTTCTTAAAATGTGCATTCCTTTTTTGGAACCCTCTGTATTCATAAATTCATAAATTTTCCCCCATAGACCATTTTTTATCACGTTTCAAAGGTGAGGAAAAAATGGCAAGGGATGTTTCCCTTGGTTGAAAGGGGGCCACAGTGCAAGTTTTGCAGGTAACTCACCAGAAACTGCTAAATAACAAAACTTTTAGAGCACCAAAAGAAATTACATAAGGAAATAATTAAAAATGGATCAAATAAATTGATAAATAAATAAATGATTCAACAACAATGAATTTAAATGTTGTTTTTTTAAATGGAGGCTCAGTATCCATCTCTAGTAAAATAAAATGAAGTAAATAAAATAAAGCTAAGGTGAACAACAGTAACCAAACAAACAAACAAACAAAAAACCTCACAAAACCATGCTTGATTAAGGTCAGGATGACCAGCCCTTTTCTTTATGCTCTTGTCTCTTAAAGATGAAGATCTTCAAGAACGAAGAGAAACAGAATCCAAATAGATATTATTAGCATATTTTTATAAAGAACAGTTTTAGCTTTGTATGTAAATGTGAGTTTCTCATCTTGGAACATTTTATATATATATATATATATATATATATATATATATATATATATATATATATATATTATATATATTTCAGCTTATGCAGTTTATAGCTAAGGACAAAACAGGAGATCTAGTATAGATGGGCAAGAAAAGTGTACAGGACTATATTTGGCAGTGCCAAATCAGACATTCAGAGTCACATACATATCACATCTCCTTTTGGGAATACAAAGCAGCGACATTTTCCATGAGTGTTTTTTCCTCCCAGGTGGAGCACTTCAGAGCCTCCAGTACTTGGTGACCTACATTGAAATGCACACTGGAGGTGCTTTCCTCCCCAACAGGACTGGCCTTCCTATCCCTGAAGCTCCTGGTGCAGATAGCTGAGGGGCGGCTCAGAGAGGTGCAGTGTGGGACAGAGAAAGGGAAAAAACCCTTTCTTCACACTCGTGCTGCTCTGAATGCAGACCATCTGTGCCCCCAGCTGGAGCTCCGGCAATGGTCTGGCACTTGAACCACACCATATTTACAGATCTAAACACAAATGGCTACTGCCTGATTGTTTCATGATTCATTAGTCAGACAAGCTCTCCTCTCCCGCCAGCACAGCTGTTACAGAGTAAACCTTTGTCACTTAATAGGCCTGATTATTACTTTCCATCAAAGGTATTGATCTGTGTCACCTCTACTTAAGGGAATGGGGGAGAAGAAAACGGGGGAATAAAATGTACCAGGAAAACATGAACATGAAGAAGGAGGCTGGCAAGAGAGGGACATTAGGCGGGATCCGCAACACCGGCTCCCTGACATTGCCCTGAATATCTGGTTTCGCATCTTCAGCCACCGTGACTTGCTCAGGGAAGAGGAGCCCCGTCTCACGTGGTGCTCAACCCTGAGCCTCCCCCATCCCCCCCCCTCCGCCCAGACCACGGCAGTCACAGACCCTGACCACACAGATCATGTTCAACGACAAGCGTAGGGTGAACTGAACCAGAAATCTGTATCAATGAATAAACCAAGCCGGTGTGCAGATCAAGTACAGGCTCTGGAGGGAATTTTTTTATAGCTCCTTTAATTATCTCCTTTTGTTTAACAAATAAAGTGCAGCTATAACCCTGGGCTGCTCCCTGACTGTGACGCAGCACCCACCCAGGTTGAGAGGGGCTCCTGCCTGGCCACCAGGCGGGCCCAGCAAGACAGAGCCAGGGTTGGGTGTGCAGAACGCCAGCGTGGCACCCAGGATGACACGTCAGGGCTCTGCTTCTCTCTTTTCTTTTTATCACTTTCCTCAAGTTTTCCTCTCACAAAGGGACAAAAAGGGAGAGGATTTTCTGGGAGGGGGTAGACAAAAATAAGTTATCAGATATTAAACCAACTCAGTAAAAACCAAGGGAAATGTTCCCACCATTATCACCACTGTAACAATTATTTGGGAAGCACAGAATTTTAGAAAGGAAAACCAGAGATCATCTAATTCCCTCATTTGCCTACAAGCAAAGGAAACCCAGAGAGGTTAAGAAGCTTCCTCCTACCACACTGCTTTTTGAATGAGACAGCTGAGTCTAAAAAAAAAAAAAAAAAAGTCCTCTGCTAACCAGTTCAGAGTCCCTTCCATTCTACCAACCAGAAACCTCAACTCAAGGGTGACTTTAACTCATATTGTAGCTCCCACATCTTTATAAAAGATAAGATCATAAAAGGATGAGAACTTTGTTCTTAGCTTGTGGAATTAGCCTCAGAAAAGTCACACTTTTTAAACTATATCCATGTCACAAGCGACAGCATTTTATTTTATATAATACAGATATGTGTATGCATAGATATCACACACAAGTAACCGGACTCATGCATGCATGCAAAATGGGTCTTGCTGTTACAACCTCTTAGCAGAGAGCTCCAAGCCCTCTGAGATTCCAACGTAGGCTGGTTCCCTTTCCTTTGTCTCTGTAACATGCACTGTGATTGTTACCCAAATCTAGTGTATTAATGAGACTTTTATTACTCCTTTTCCTCAGACCTCCCCCTCCAATTGTAAGCACATTATCATTCTAGTTCACAAAGGTCAACAGCCTTGCTAGTACATCACTGTCTACAGTGCTCCCCACAGGTGATGGATTGACAAGCCCAGACACTGGGTGGGACCCTCCATTTATGTGACCATCGACAGAGGCAAGAGACAAGCTCACCCTGCCAACGTGGTCCATTCAGAATTAAAGGGGATGAACAGAACTCGGTCTGCTTAAGTTTCTACCTCCAAAGACACTGTTAATGAGGACAGCATTCAAAACTATTTGAATGGGATGACGCCCTAGGGAGCTGAGCAAGCCCATTTCATACTTATTTTATTCTCAGTAGGCCCTTGGCCAAGGGGAGGATGCTAATGGCTTGAGCTCACTTCTGACTCAGCCCAGATTTTAATCAGCAAACTGGCAACAAAAGACCCCCCTGTCCCATTTCCATGTCTATAGTTCTCCAGGAGGTTTAATTGTTCCGCTTGATATCCATGTCCAGGGCCATCCAGTCCTCTCCCCTTCTCCATTTCCCGTTACCAAACGGCACTGAGAATTTTATTCTTTGGAGCAGAATGTTAAGGAAGCGTGCAGTGTATGTTTTCGTGCTCATAAAAAAAAATTTGACAGAAATCACATCCTTAATTCTTTCATCAAAAACAGAATTTAGATTTGGAAGCAAATGAAATCTTACTGATAGCCAACTTTCAGCTTTTGAGCTTTCCAAACCAGAGTTTCTTTTGGTAAGTTATGTCTATCAGTTGACAGGACCAATATGATTTTATGTGGGCACAGTTTGGCAAATAGGAACTCCACATAATATAGTGCACATGAAATTCATTTAAAAAGAAAGCTGTGAGCAAGTGGAAACTGATTAAAATAAAGGGCATTTGTTCTTAACAGGGGAAGAAAATCAGCTTATAGCCATAACAAAGAAACTGATTGGCAAGAACCCATGTGAAAATACCAAAGTATTAAAAATATACTTTGATGTTTTCGCTGTTTATATTCCACTTAATAATTTGATTTTGAATCTAAATATGCATTTCTTCCAGCATATCAACAAAAATGGACCTTACCTAGAAATCTACTTATGTTGACAAAACAGCATTTGGAAGTAGCCTCTAAAAAAATAATAATAATAATCCTTAAAAATTTTTAAAACATATGACAGATGTTTGTGATACCTAAACAAATTTTAGTGAAGCAGGGAGTATAGGTATGCTATCTGCATCTCACAACAAGACACTGGTGAGTTCAGAGGTTAAAGACAGAAATATCATCAAACAATATTTATAAAGCTCCTATGTGTAGAGCCACCCTCTGGAATGCAAAAGAAAAGTATTAGTTTAAACTCCAAGAAGACGTACCTGATGATACCCAAAAGCAAAAAGGGCAAAAACAGATCCAATATCATTAGAAAAAACGAGTCCAAGGCCTTGGCCTTAGTGAAAGCCTAAGAGAAAATCCACTTTCTGGCATCCAGGGACACTCACACATTCTGGGGGTAGCTGTGCAGAATGGGCCTTGAGTCTGAGTACTTTCCACCCAGGATAAAATAAAACATACATGTGCAGACACTTAAAATAATGTGTCTTTAAAAATAGGCATACCACTTGTTCTTATATAGCTGCATTATTTAGCTAAATGTGCATGGAACCCCTGGGACAAAAACCCAAAAAAATACATACAACAGATTGCAATGAAAACCTCTGGTTGTATTTAGTTACCTACATATTTTAATTTGGTGCATGCAGCCATAGCCAACAGTATTCAGGGTTGGACAATTGTGCTTTCTCTCTCCTAAAGATGTCAACACCAAAGTAGGTTCTGGAAAAATGCCTTTGTCTTTAAATATTTTTTCTTTTTTTTTTCTATAGTTTTCTTTACAGTGTGAATGTTCACAGAAATTTTTAGAATGTGTTGTATTTACATTTCTCATTTCCAAATTTAAAAGTCAGCATAGTGCATCTTAAAATGTCTCTAGTCAATGTGATATAAATCTGGATTATTAATTAAATAAATAAATAAATACCAATGCTTATGACCCACTATGTGACAGTCACCCATGTATTAACTCATCTAATCATCAGAACAGCCTATAAATTACGCTCTATTATTATTCAGAGTTTACAGATGAATAAACTGAATCACAGAGCGGTTAAATAACTTTCCCTACAGCACACAGCTCTTATGTGGCAGAGCTGGAACTCAAAACCTGCTGTTTGTCTCCTAAGTCCATGCTCTTAAACTAAAACTTACAAACGGGTGGGGGGGGGGAGAGGAATAAAAGCTTTAAAAAAACTGAGCAAAAAAAATAGAGGACTAAGTCTGCCTTATAATGCAATGGGGAAATCTGAAGAAATGCTCTTAGGAATTTGTCTTTTTTACAACTGTAACAGGTTTGTTTTTTTTGTCTTTTTTTTTTTGAAGGAGGGAGGAAAGAAGGGGCTTTGATGCCATTGAACCCCACTGCGACCTTGGTGGAGGAGGAATGACTGCAGATTCAGCCGTCTGTGCCAGCTCTCAGGGCCGCCCTTCCAGGAATGCATCCCCCTGTCCCAGAATCCAGAACATTTGAAACACTGCTCCTCCCTGCTCAGATTTACAAAGATGCCCAGGGAGGGATAAGACCCCGGGAAACCTAAAATACAAGCGTGGGTCACTTGGCAGTGGTGAGTGGGCTCAGCTCCATGCCAAGCGATGGAGCCTGCCTCCTTGCCAGCAGCCCAGACACTCAGCAAACAGACGACATGGCAGAAGCAGGGGCACAGAGGCAGAAGGGATCTGTCCAACAGAGGAGAAGCCTTCCACACACTCAGGGGAAAATGCAGAAGAAGAAGTGATGATCGCGGACAGCAGAAGCGGGATGTTTGTGATGAAAGAAAGTTCTTGTGACTCAGTGGTGATATGGCCCTTATTATCTGGGAACAGAAATGTCACGTAATGATATGTCACTCAGTGAAGGCCCAGGGGAGACCAAAAAAGTAAGCAGAGACGCAGCCCTGTTTTTTTGGATTTAGGCAGAGCTGGAAATGAAGATCTCAGGAACCTCAACATAAATGTCCAACAGTTTTGTGGATTGAAGGAGCTGAGAGTTTGTTCTCTTTTCTTCTTTCCTTTATTTATTTTTTCCTTTGTTACATTAGGCTCCTCTGGTAGCCTCCTCTGTTGTTTAGAGAGTAGAAACAGAGACTCGTCAGGCTGGGTAGCCCTATTTGGGACCTTTTACACATATCTTCGTGCAGCTGTTTTCAAATAAAGCTTGTAAAATAAGCTTTCCAATAAATTACGACCTTGAAATTCTAGCTATAGTCATGTCGTTTTTCATAAATGAATGATCAGGCATGATCTAAGTGTTTTAAGTACATTAATCTTCACAACAGTTCTGAGAGAAGTGCGGTTGCCCCCACCTTACAGAAGAGAAAGCTGAGACTTAGAGAGGTTACAGAGCCAGTAAGCAGCAGAGCCAGGATTCCACCCCAGGCTTGTTTGGCTCCAAAGCCCTCGCACATAGAAGGTGTTGCATTAAGAAATGTCATCAGGAATACTGAAATAACTGCACTCCACCCCGCAGTCTCGAGGTTTGCCCTCAGCACACTCATGGCTAGACTGGCATGCCAGACTGCTTGACCCTTCAACCCTGGGAACAATCAGGAGTATGATGGCAGTGTGACAAGAGGAATAATACAAAGAGGATTAGACAAAATTTGAGAAGAGCTGGGTTTGGGGCCTGCCTGCTTCCAATTCTCATTTCCCTCTGGCATGTTCTAAGCACTCTGAATCTCAGTTCCTGTATCTCTACAAAATGGTCATAAAGAGACCTGTCCTATCAGCCTCATTATTGGATGATTAAATGAAAATATGAAATACTCCAGAAATGCATGTTTTATAAAACCTCTCTATATGTGACGTTCTTAGATTATAACTTTGGGTTACAGAGCCTCAACCACTTAAATGGAGGTGAGAGTCTTCCTTTTATCACTGCTTGCTCTCTAACAGCAGCCCCATACCAGATGCTGTCATGAGAAACATTCTCCAAATTGTGCAGGGTGAGCCTGAGCAAAATGGCCATAAATTGGGACTAAGCCCAGCCCCAGGGCAAAGACAAAAAGAAATCAGTGATTCTTGGCGTGCTCTATGTCACCTCAAAGGACAGAAAGGAATATCTCCCTAGTTCCTGAATGCCTTGTTCTGATTGGCAGATGGTGAATGCAGGGAAACTAAATCCTGTTGGCTTCTGACTGCATCATTATACAGGATTTGAATACTGCATACATCTATGAGATATTCAGAAATGCCGAGGCCTATCAAAATTCCATGTTGGCCTCCAGTTTCAAAATGATGCTGTCTTTCTTTCTAGAAAGTTACAAAGCCAGTACTCCCACTAAGTCTTGTGGCTTTGAAATTGCATTTCAAAGTGGTGCCAAAATCCCCAGGTGTAATTAGAATTTTCAGGGATTTAACTTCTTGAATTTGGTACTCTTGAAAATCTGATAAAAGCCCTGGATCCTCTCCCCAGATAAAGCCCCCCCCCACACACACACACACACACGTCTGACTGTATAGGAGGACCCAGGTTCTCTGAAGCTCATCCACTGGCCCTTCAGGGTTTACAGACCCAACATAAGAACTCGCGGTGCTCACACATCATTGCGCAGGTTAATACACTGCACTTTCATGCTCAGTAAAGGGGTGAAGGGGGTCTGAACTACATCCCCTACACCAATTCACTAAGCCATGCTGAGTCCACCCAGAGAGGGTGCTGTTTCTATTTTGTGCAAAGGAGCCTTAGAGTCGTAGCGGTGTGCTGGGAACAGGCCACACCATCTGCCAAGCTGAGTCCATTGTGTGCGTCTCCTCCCAACTCCATGTTGAGTGACAGTCTCACTGGCACCTTGAAATCAGACATGGTAGAAGTATTTACACCAAGGAAATAGCAAACCCTACAAAGAAAGCCAGTCCCCCAAAAAGTGGCCAGTTGTTGAAGATGTAGCAGCATATTGTCACATATGGGCTAGTAGAGACCCCGAGGACCTCTGCCCTATATTGTGATAGATTTTAAATAAAAAAGCAGAAAACACATTTTTGAAACCAACATCCCAGTTTTCTTTCAGCCTGTCCTACTTGCTTTTAGGTCAAGGGCACGTGGGTCCTGACTTGTTTTAAGCACAGACTCAACAGCTAACCGATGCTAGAGAAGGTATTAACAGAGGGCTGCTACAAAAACTGGATCCTACTCAATCCCAGATAGGTGTAAAGATAGAATCCAGAGCTATTATAACCCTATGTTGTAAAACACCTACAGCCCTAAGAGCAGTAACTGCCATAAGGACCATTAAGAAAATAAAGCAAATGATTTTTAAGATAGGAATTAGAAGGAAGAGCTATGTAAGAAATGCAATCTAAAGTCCCAACACTCCTTGATTCCAAGGAAGCAAAGCACTGTCCATAGCCAGTATAAACTGTGTGAACTGATGTCAGGCTTCTTCTGCAGGCTTTTTGAAAAACTGCACTTTACAACTGAACTCTGTCTTGAGCTGAGACGCCCTCTTTAGGAAGGAAAAAAAAAAAAGAAAAGAAAGAAAGGCAGGTCAGGATTGATTCCAGTTTTGAATTACAGAGGGCTATTGATTTTTCATTAAGGTTCCTGTGCTGCTCTCAAGAGGAGGGAGAGAGAGGGGAAAGTAATTCATTGATCAGAGCGTGGGGCCATGTTCACTTATTGGCTTCCTGCCATGTCCCATTACTCCCGATTCTAAATGTATATTGAAGTCAGTTTATTTTCATCATTGCCTCCTGTCACCAGAAATGTCTCCCAGTAACTATTAGTTTAATCATCCTTTTCTCACAATGGTAATGAGTGATAATATCCAACATGATCCTGGATTCATGGATATTATTCATTGGATTACCGCACTGCTCCTCCCAAGCCTCTAGTTAAGAGTCTGTCAACACTTGAATAGTCTAAATGACATGAATAGTTTGAGGGTTTAAAAAAATATATATTTAAAATTTAAAACCTGTAGCTTTTCTATCATAGTTTTATTTATTAAAAAAAATTTTTAAAAGCTTTCCTGGAAGAACCATGGTCTTTGATCCATCACTGATGATAAATAACCTTAGAGAATGCAGAAAACCCACCCAAATCAGGCATCATACAGCCACACCAAGCCACTGGAAACCAATCTAGAGAACCATCAAGCACATACAGAATAAATCAGGCATTCCACTTAGCCCCCCAATTTTGTTTGCAGAAACAATCTTTAATTGGTCTATATTGTCTTGACTCACACTTGAACCTGTTTTACGTATTAGCAAACTGAGATCCAGAAAGACTGAACCACTCAGTACCACCCCACAAAGCGGCACAGTGGGGACTAGGGCCCACGCTCCCTAACTTCCATATTACTAATTGTTCTGTAAGCCGATGTTGCCATTCTAATAATCTGTCAACTCATGTGGTATTTATAATGCATAAAAATCAGAAGCTGATGCTGACTTTAATATCAAATCCTACAAATGCTGCTAATGAAGCTTTTACTGCATCTCAAGGTATGACCGTACTTAGCATTAAGTGCTGCCTCCCATCTAGGTAACATAATCAGCTGCCCACACTATATAATGAGTGCCTACTTGCCTCCCAAGTGTTCCCAGTCTCAATCCTTCCAGATCACCTGCCAAGGGGCTCATGTACATTAACGCTTCTGAATGACTTTTCCCAACACCCTGTAAGATTGGGGAGGAATTCTCCCATTTTATAGAAGATTTGGTCAAGGCTACATGGGAATAACTTACGCAGCCAGGACTCAAGATTCAGGCCTTCTCACTGAGGTCTCTTTCCACTGCACCACAGCTCCCTCTGGTGCCGAAATTGACAGTGGGAACTACTAAAAACAACTATGAAAAAAACTATGTAAAAGATGTATGTATACAAATAAATCAAGCTGAAAAATATCATAGAAAAAATAACCCATTCATAGTAGCAGTCAAGAATATAAAGTGCCTATGAATAGCTATGACCAAAAGAATGGGTGGAACTTATATACTTATATGACTAAAACTAGACAACTTTAGTGAAAATGTAAAATAAGCTCTAAATAAATGAAGAGACACAAAATAAATGTGTCAGTTCTTTCTGTGAGATATTCTGGGGAAAAGCATGATAAAATTATTCTAAAAATTCTCTGGATGAACAGACAACACAAACACAAAAGGTATTTTGAAAAATAAAAACAAAGGGTACTCCATCAAATATCAAAATGTAGTGGAAAACTTTAGTATTTTGAACAAATTGAGAATCTGTTCAAAAATCAACAGATGAATAAATGGACCTAATTAGATGGCCATGAAACAGACTGTAGCACAGATAGTAAATAAATAAATAAATAGGGGGAAAGTATTATATTTGGGAAAATTAAATTGGGTACTCAATTTACAAAATACACCAAAATGCATTTCAGATGAGTTAAAGTGCTAAATGATTTTTAAATGCTATAAAACAGGGAGAAAATAGAAAAAGGATTAAGAAAAAAAGCATTTAACTTTGAAAGTATTTTATCATTATAAAATCAGTGAAAAATCATGATAGAAAAACAAATTTTACTATATTAAAATGTAAAGTGAGTATTCAAACATCCCAAACTACAAAAATTAGAGAAGCAAGTCACACATACATTAAAAAAAAAAAGTTTGACCTCACTAGCATTCAAAAACACCAATTAAAATAGCATCGTAATAATATTTTTATCTATCAGATTGACAAAATTGTTTTAGATAATAATAATCAAGGTTCTAGTGAGACAGATACTATCCTACTACTGATGGGAGAATAAATCAGTAAACTTTCTGAAATGAAATAATACCATTATGCTTTAAAAACCTTTAAAATATATTGAGAACTTGTAGCCCATAAATTATATTTCTAAAAATCTAGCCCAAGGAAATGAGCAGATATATTTCTAAATAAGAATCTGTACAGAAACATCATTTGTAAGAATGAAAAAATGGAAAATAATCTAAACAAAAATAAAGAAAAATTTTAATTGTGTAGGACTATATAATAAAGTAGCACACAGACACAAAAATCATGTTCTGAAGGATATTTAATAACAGAGAGAAATGCTCATTCACGAAAAGAGAAAAACCATTGTGGTTCCAAATTTGTAAAAACTGAAATAGCAATGGGAATAAGGAGAAAGGGGTGAACAGGAAAAGTAGAGTAATAGGATATTACCCAATCACTAAAAGGCTGTGTGTAAATAGGGATGAGTCTGGGATTATTCTCAGGACACTGGCTCAGGTATTGAGATAAGTGGGAGAGTTCATTGCCAAACTAAGTAACATACATGATAAGGTCATGTCATTGACCTGGCTCTCTCAGATAGAAACATAAGTGTTCTGCCTTATACTTAATTATTTTAATACTACTGGGTTTCAGACTCCACTACCAAAACAGCGGTATTTTAGGTGTTGGGAAAATGTCACTATAAAACCTCTTTCTGACATCACAAACCTTGCACAGTCTACTAGCACTGAAATTATGTTCAAAAGGTGGAGATTAGGTGGCTGGGAGATACCTAAATTATTGCTATGTTGAAAGTTTAAGTGGGGTGGCTCTAAAACGTTTAAGAATAGTGAAGAGTGTAAAAAAGATAGTCTTGACAAAAACGTTCCACAAACTATTGTACTAACCCTTAACCCTCTACAATACACATAGTGCTCCGCCAGATGGCAAGAGGGGCACAACTATGTGAGGAACACCGCTCATACTTCAACGGCTTTTGCCAGCTCAAGATCTTGAGAGTATGAGGACTAGCTTGAAAAAGAAATATGCTTTTTCATAGTCTCCATAAATTATTTAATTAAGCAAAGTGGGTATTTATATTAATAAGAATTTACCAGGGTTAGTGCTCAGGTTGGATAGTTAATGTGTATGTAATTAAAATTGGCTGTAGAAAGTGTGTGACAATTTCTGTGCAATATACATGCTAAAAAAAATCCCTCCAAATTTCTCTAAGTTATAAATATATTCCAATTTAGCCCAATAGCACACATTTTACACTATGACTCAGTGGTAATATTAATCCTCTCTCCCCAAATAACGTATTTATAGGCTGGCTAATGGTTTCTTTTTGCATACCACATTACATTTGGTTGCTTGAAGGTTAAAAAATATTCCATGAAAAATTAGGACTTAGATAGTCCTACTTCCCTGTTTTAAGTTTCCCTAACAAAGGAAGAATAATAGCTCAAACCCTGAGGCAATAAAACTAAGTGAAATGAATTAGAGAATGGAAGCCAGCCAACCTAACTTTCAATTCCCAGTATGTGTTCATGGCAAGTCATTTAACGTCTCTGATACTCAGTTCCATATCTATAATTTGGAGAGAAAAATAACTTGTCAGAGTTGCTGTAAGGACTAGAGATATTGTAAAGGATCATCATTACAGTAATAGTTTAATAGTCTATGTATTTTCTGCTTATTATCTCATATAATCCTCAAAACAATCCGTCTATTGTTTTCCCCATTCTAAAAATTAGGAAGTTGAGGCACAAAGAGGTTAAGCAACTTGGCCAAGGTCACATGCTTAGCAGAAAGCCTGGGGTGCAAGCCTAACCCGTCTTACTCCAGAGGCTAGGTGCTAGATCACTGCATCAACCTACTTCAAAAGGGCATCCTTGAAGTGGAGGCTGTTAGAAACATTAATAATAATAATAGTTGTTGTTTTTATTCTGACCTGCATCACAAGTGCTGCCTGTCAAAGAGCTCCTTACAAGTTCATATTCTCACAATGCTGTTCTATATTTATTTTCAACTCAGAACTAGAACATCATAAATATGTGTGAATTGGTTAAAAATAACTCCTTAAATGGTTAAAAGTCTTACAAATATAAATCCAGAAGCTACTGCACCTTACAGTTCAAGGTAAAAAAAGAATGGCTGATGTAAATTGTGCCAGTACACCATCAACATAAACCATGAGGGCACTATATATTACCAAGCAACCTCCACTCTGTACATATATCTTGATACAAGCAATAGTTTTGACACCAATCACTTCCCAAGATAAAATACAGTGTAGGGGAGTAATTCCAACACCGCATAAAATGGTAACCTCCCACAAAAGAAACATTCATTTCATAAAAAATAAAAAAAAAACCCCAAAAAATACTTACAGTATTGAATGATATAGCCATCAAATACAAAATAAATGCAGTTCTGTACTTCCCTCCAAATTGCTATATTTAGTCTCATTTTCTAACCTAAATAGTAATTTCTGGCCCACAACAAAGTAAATATTAAGAATCAGTTCTCAATCTTTGAAATAATTATATATTTTCCCTATGCTCTTTTTTCCTTGAGATTCATTGGAAATTCTTGGCCAAAATAAACAATGATTCTAAACAATAGATACGATGCTGCTTCTTAGCAACAAATGAATTATTTCAACATACATTCTGTCTCATACACTCTAACAAGCCCTGCATGGATTTTAGGTACCAATAGTTGTTGCCTGATCTAAAAGGGCTTTTCATGACCAGTGCATTTAATACACCCTGTGACTAACATCAAGGCTGATGTATTTTCATCTAGAATAACATTCAGCATATGGCATATTTCAGACTTCTAAGAACTCCACAAGCCATATAGGTATACAAGGTCTGACAATTAAGTTCACGACACTTGCTGCAATGATGTTGCTAATCTTTTTTTGCTATCAGAGGGATTATTCATTATGAATTTTTACCAACTGGACAAATAGTTAACCAAGCTTACTATTTGGAAGTGCTGAAAAGGCTGTGTGAAAACATTAGACAAAAACGACCTGAACTTTCCACCAACAATTCATGGCTCTTGAATCACAACAAGGTACCAGCTCACACCACACTGACTATGAGAGAGTTTTTAGCCAGTAAACAAATAACTGTATTGGAACACCCTCCCTACTCAACTGATCTGGCCCCCAATGACTTCTTTCTTTACCCGAAAATAAAGGAAATATTGAAAGTAAGACATTTTGATGACATTTGGGACATCAAGGGTAATAACGATGACAGCTCTGATGGCCATTCCAGAAAAAGAGTTTCAAAATTGCTTTGAAGGGTGGACTAGGCACTGGCTTCAGTACATAGCTTCCTGAGGGGAGTACTTCGAAGGTGACTATAGCGATATTCAGCAAGAGGTATGTAGCACTTTCACTAGGATGAGTCCATGAACTTAATTGTCTGACCTTTGTATGTTATTGCCATCCAACCACCACCAAGAGGAACCATGCAGTGAGAGTTAAAAAATGGTTTTCAAAAACAGAAAATACCTTTGCATATTTAAAAATCTTAATTTGGTTCCATTAAGATTAAAAAAATTCAATGAAAAATTAGGACGTTTAGGTATTCCTATAGTGCGTTCCCTCTTTTAAGTTCCCCTGAAAAAGGAACAGTAATAACTCTAATCCTGAGGCAACAAAATTTAGTGAAATGAATCAGATCATGGGACCAGGAAGAACTAACTCAACAGCCAATCAAATGTATCATTAATCTTTTTTTATGTTATTCTATGCCACAGGCCATACTGGTACATCTGGGACAAAACTACAAATAACCGTTTGATTTTATCAGACTGTTGCTCTGAGGTACTTTAAAAATGAAAGTGACGGGCCTGTTATTTTTATGCCTCTCTCATTCTAAGAACATGTGTATAGGTAAAGCCAAATCAGATCAACTTTGACCACAGACCATTTTTTTATGGTTTATAGCAACAATCACAGATTATATATATATATATATAAATTCATATATATAAATTCATATATATAAATTCATATATATAAATTTAATGAATACTAAGAGAAGCACCAGCAAGAAGCGACACATTTTTGCTTGTTTTTTTTTAGCTGAGCCATCCTGCCACCTGTTGGCAGCTCAGCGGTAGCTGAGCTCTGGCCGGGAATCGAACCGCTGTTGTTCAGAGCTCGCACTCTTGAGCGAGCTCTTAACCAATTGAGCCACTCAGCCGGCCCCGAGATACGTTTTCATATTTATTAAAATTAGAAGTTGTTGTCAACCTCAATTCTTTTAGACCTTGCCTACTAATAAGAACCCATACGGATTCACACAGTTTTCTCAGAAAACCAACAAAAAACAAACAAACATTATTTCATATTCCACCCAAACTATGAGAGGTACAGAATAGATTGCTAGAGTAGGGAGTTACATACATACTTCCAGATATCCTGGAAGAAAACAACCAGAATGTCTGACTTTACAGTTAATCTGTGGTGCATACATACTGAAAATCAGTACTAACTTCTCAAAGAGAGGGCTCTGGAGCATACCATTTGCCATATAATCAACTTGGCCATTGTCCTTTTTCCTGGGAGACTCTAAATCCCTGGACTTTCTTAAGAAAAAGGAGTGTCTTTGTTATTCATGAGCTTTGTCATACCTGAGGTTTTTTATGCTAATTATGTTAATTATGCTAATTAAGTGACTCAGGCTACGACCCTAGATAGTTCAGGATGGAGGGCCACCATGTTATGAGGGGATTGGGCTTTGATCTGTGATATCAGCCTGACCTCCCAGCCTCTGGGGACTGAAGATTGAGTTCAATTATGTGGATAACAATTCAATCAGCCATACCTACATAATGAAACCCCAATAAAAACTCTGAGCACCAAAGCTTGAGAAATCTTCCTGGCTGGTGAATGCATTGATGTGCCAGGAGTTAGATGCACATCTCTGGAGAGAGAGCATGGAAGTTGCGCATTCAGGGTCGCCATGGTGCCCCTCCATCCCCACCCCCACCCCCACCCCGAGCCAGCCCTATGTCTCTACACTTGGCTGATCCTAATTTGTATCTTTGATAAAACTGTAATTGTAAGTATAGCTTTTTCCTGAGTTCTGTTATTTTACTCTAGCAAATTATTGAATCTGGGGAGGGGCAGGGGGTTGTGGGAACTCCTTGAATTTGTAGCCAGTTGTTCGGACGTGCAAGTGACCTAGGGACCCCCAAATTTTAAGCTGGCATCTGAAGTGAGGGCAATCTTATTGGGGACAATGTCCTTAAACTTGTGGTGACTGATGCTAACTTTGGATGGTAAGCATCAAAACTCTATTGCAGTATACCACCACTGAAAAAGACAATGTCCCCAGCAAGTATCTAAATGCCCCCTTTTTTTCTTTTTTAAGATTTTATTGGGGAATTGGGGGAACAGAACAGCACTGGGGAATCGGGGAAGGGGAACAGACAAGTTGCTGTCCTTTTGTTCTTCAGACTAGTTGTGGAGGACGTTGCTTCACTGGCCCATGTTGGTATCATCATTGCGCTCTTCCCGGGTGAGGCAGATCGGTCACTGGCCTCTGGACGGCCGCTCATGGTGGCTCTTGGCAGCTCACATCAGCTGCCGGCAGCTCACGCTGGCTGCCGGCCACACACAGTAGCTTATGGCAACCCACTGTAGCTTCACTGCAGCCTACGCCGTCGCTGGAGACTTCACAGCAGCCCAGCTCCAGGTCGAGCTGTTGTTCACCATCTTAGCTGTAGAGGACAGTGTCACTGGCCCTCATGTGGGATCTGAACCAGCGGCCCTGCTGCTCAGAGCTGGCATCCCAAGCCAGCTCTTAACCAATGCGCCACTCGGCTGGCCCTAAATGCCTCCTTTTTTTGCCTTAAACTGGTTAAGGAAAATCCAAGGACAGTGTATCAGCTGTCATAGTTGCATAACTGAAGCACAACAGAGGGAGAATGAAACCCAACTCTCCAAGGCTATTCTTCTACACATAAAGACAGAATGTGCCATGTCACACGTTATGGAATCATTTATGTTTTTATCAGTCCAGACCCAGTTTTAATATTAAAAAAAATACATTGGCAATGTTCTGTTATGACCCTGAAAGATATCAAGTTTGATACTTGCCTCTAAAGAAGACTGTAACACTGTCCCTGAAAAAATTTGGGAATAAATAATGTAGTTTCCATCCTCACATTTCATAAAATACTGATGGGGATGTCTGCTTACTGGATAAAAAATATCTTTTTCATTACCTGGAATTCTTTGGACATATCCACTCAATCTCAGATTTGTAGATATTTTCTGCTTCTTTATTTCATTTTCTAACACTAGCAATATATAACAGACTTACACTCTATATTCGTATCACAGAGAAATTCTAAATATAAGTTGAATTTATAATCTACAATCCTTTAGAGTTTATGTAATGTCTTTACAAAGAGTGTCACAAAACAAACATGAATATACACAAAATAAATTATTTCATAATAAAATTTCTCCAGTTATGTTTGGATTTATCTCTTGCAACTTTTTTCCCTTTTTTGACAGCTATGATTATAGTATAACGATTCTAGGTGTAACACTGTATCATAATATAAAGCTAACTACTTTATCCCCACATACAGTCAATGCTGAATGAACCCTTGCCCCCATTAGAAATTACTAAGATTTATTTTTGCCATGATTCCTGTAGATAAACATTTTCTGAATTTTGCATTCTTTGTTATTTAGAAAGTGCTTTATTTTCTTTCTAAAAGAAAATCTATGTATAAATGGGTTTTATTTGGTAAGAGAATAACCGAACTACAAAAATGAAAAAATAATCTCAGAAATAAACAAAAGGAAGTTAAATGATTTACTCAGTCATGCCACTAGTGAAGCTAGTAAGTGCCAGAATCTGGGGTTTTTGTTACAGAATTTCGGGCTGTTTCTACTACATGACCACTGCTTCCATCATTGGTATTGTAGTCAGTGATTTCAAGAGATGTTTAGAAGGAAGCAGTTACAGAATACAAATCACTGAGAGTAAGACTATGCAATGAAATCTTACCTTATGCAACACTTCATTTTGGCCATTTTCAAGTAAGTATAACTTAATGTTAAGACCTGTCAAGTCTTTATATGACAACACAGAAAAATGTGGAAAGCTTCCTACGAAATTACTGATGACAAAAAGTTTTATTGAGGAATGGAAAACAACTTTGATGTTGTACCCTGCATATTTTGCACGGTTTGAATTTTTTATAACACGTGTCTTACTTTTGTAATTATGTCAACTTTGAAACTCAAAACACTAGACTTCTGAGAAGACTTTTACTGGTTTTAAACTTGTAAAATTGTTTTTGATAATATCCAAAACCAGGCTGATTTACTTTCACACAATAAAAAAGAACAATTAACAAAAAATACTTTCCTCCACAGCCATAGTGTATTAATTTCTGGGACAATGTTTGTGGCTATGGATCAAAAAACATCAGAGTAAACCTAAAATAGTTTTAAAGTTTTTGGGATAGACATACAAGGGGTCTGGGGCATTGGCATATTCTATTCTGTAACTAAGAAGCATGGAGAACACATCACTCAAATCTATGAAATCACAGAGGGTATAAATAGGTGACCACTGATTCAATCACCATACCTTTGAAAACTAGGACTGAATCTAATGTCAGAAAGGCAAAAAGCGAGAGTTTTTAAATTAAATAAGATACTTCTCAACATAACTAGCAGCTATGTAACTTGTATTACTGAGGGTATGTTTAGGGAGAACACATGAGAACTCAATCTAAACATAAAAACAGTTCAGATTAACTTACATATACATCTGTAACAGGATGTATATAAGAGGAGTTAAATACAAAATAAATGGATTCTCAAAGTTTCAATCTATCTGTGCCATGTCTTATGAGGACTCTAAGTACATTTAAAAATGAAAAAAAAAATCAAAAAACCCAAAACGGAGTTAGAATCATTGTAGTATACATGTAAAATGCAAACATTTGACAAATGAATACATTTAGCGGATAAACATTACAATGTAATATGACTGGATAATTACAGGATTTACAAACACATAGGGCAGTACAGGTATGGAGGCCTGGGAATGAGACAAAAGGATGAACACCCTTCAATCCTGTCAGCACATCTCTGAGACTATACAACTGGTCTTAAAATGTCGAAACTGGGGCCTTTCATGAATGTGAGATCTGAGCCCTGAGTGGCCTCACTCCACCACTGTGATGCAATTTGGCCTGCATTTACCTTTTGAAGGTCACAAGACACTAAAGCAAACTTCGTTGGAGACCCTGACAAAGAATACCACATTAGATTAACCATGGATTAAAAATACTTCAGTATCTATGTTCTTGGGTAGACATTGTTAATATGCCCTTCTAGCAACAAAAGGACCTCACTGAAGTGTTACAAATTCTATCTCCATTTCATAAGCCTACTTCCTCTGTTTCAGAAATGGACTCATTTTAATACCCAAATACCCAGAACTGTCATTTTGATACTATGATATCAGGATCAAATAATTTCAGCTGCCATGTATACTAGCAAGCAAAGACAAAACAGATTGAATAGAAGCTTGTCTAATACAGATGAGTGACAATATCTGAATAGACAGAAGGAAAAAAGAACAGAGAGAGGCAGAAAGACAGATGGACAGAAGGCAAGAAGGAAAGGGAGAGCAAGCAGCGAGCAGTGCATTTGAGTGGAACAGGGAGTCCAACTGGATAATTTGTGCCTCCATCCATGGGTCTTCCATAGCGCAAGGCTTGAAAAGGCCATATTGGACAAGAGCAGTGTGATTTGGTAGAAAATATGATTGATTTAATGTCAGAAGATTTGGCTCTAACTAGCAATATGACCTAAGATGAGTCACTTAACCTTGGCTGCAGTTTCATTTTTAAAATAAAGGCATTAGATTAGATTATCTTTATATTTCCTTCAAGATCTAATATAGTATGATTCCATTTCTCTTTTCACTGTATAGCAATTGTAATCAAATCATCGAACAGAAAAGAACCTCAGCAGATTATCAAATTAATGAGGATAAAATGAAATACAAGATTTAAAAGCTCATTATAAACTACTACATGTTTTAGAAGTGTCAGCTGCTATTTTTTCCATTATTAATACAAAGTATCTGATATAAAAATTCTAAAATAAAAAGCACGTTGGCTGAAATTTTCCAAATATCTAAAAGTGAGGCCATATATTTCTATTTAGGCAAATATCAAATTTGACATGTATTTATACTTTATTATATATTTTTCCAATCTCTACTTAGGGTTATTTTGAAGTTCCACAATGGAGTAATATGCAATGCATGTTTATATTTACCTTTTCAACTTGATTGTAAGCATTGTCAGAGTAGGAATCATGTTATTCATCTATGTATACATAGAACCAATGTCATGTGAGAAAATTTGGATGAAAATTCCTTGGAAACTGTAAAGAGATATACAGACTCCATATTCCTTATAAACTATAAAGTGCTATATAAACTGCCTTGTAACCTAAAGAACAGAAAGAGAAGGAATAGTGCTCAATGAATGCTGGTTAAATTTAAATTATTTGAAACAAAGGCTTTAGGTTCAAAAACTTGTGCCTATATGTAACAATGAGTCCACTGAAGAACCCCTCTCAGATTTATTGCCAAGAGTTTGTTGGACAAGTTTTGAATCAAAAACAAAAAGAAGAATTTAACCCCATCTCTAGAGTCAGAATCCAATGAATACTAACTTGCCAAGATGTCTAGAGTGAATAATAATCTGGTACCCCTGATCTTAATAAGAACTGTAAAGAGAACTCTACAAGGCAGAAATGTTAATGAAAATAGAAAAAAGTAAGAAAAAAGACACACTGTACAATAGATGACTGAACAGCAGCCATTCTGTAGCTCATCAATTGCTTCATCTGGAACTCTGCAAAATGTCTAAAAATAAAACAATTGAAATACAATTCATTTATTACTGCTACATTCCATAATCTCATGTTTTGCCTTTGTGTTAGTATTACAATGATGTAAATCTGAATTGTTTGGCTTACTGTTGACATAAAATTCAGACAGAAAAAAAACACATTAAACACAATGAAGAGTTTCAAAAAGTAAAATGAAATTTTTTTTCGATTTACACAAACTCAGTCTCCAAACCACTCTTTGCAACAATCTCTGATTACACAATTTGGTGAACTTTACATGAGCTTTTGTTTACGTTATCAATCTCCTACCACAGTATTTTAATCACTACAAACTCAAATTCCCTCCTACAATATTCTTGCAAATTCTTCTACGTCCTTTAATTGAGAGTAGTGATTGTCTTTCTCCTTCTTATCACTTTATTCCCTAGTCTTGCTATTACTGCCCAAACTACAACATCCTTTAAAAAAGAAAAAGAGGAAAAGTAGGTGACCCTAAGATATTACCGTAAACCATTCAGTAGTAAAATTCAACACAGTGAACCCTTTCACTAGTAATTCTAATATTTTTTTTCTTTTTGCTTTATTGGGCATACTTGGGTGTTCAAAGTGATTTGCTAGCACAATGTCTGTTACAGTTAGACACAGTAAGTTAGCCTGTAATTAGGAGGTATAGGACCTTACCAGGCTTAATTGGGAGTGCCTGCCTTTGGTCTGTTTCCTAGATGAGAGAAAGCAACCTGCATTAGGGGAGAAGTTCAATATGTCAGATGGTAGAATGCACACAATGCTGTGTTAATGGCAATCAATTCTTCATCAACCTCTTTATCATGATGACTTTGTCAACTGTTTGTTCATTAGTTTCTCATGCACAAACACTACAGACAGATACCAAATCATAATAAATGTCAGCTATTACAGAACAGGAAGGACAGTGTAAATAAGACTCAAAATAAAAAAAGTGGGAAAATATAAAAATCTAAATATTTTCCTTTGATAAAGTCTTTTAGATTCTACAACCCCAAAACCTTATTTCAAAAACTTCGAACAAAATTGCTGCAGTAATTTATTATAACTAATACTATCTTGATGATGAATCCTGTTTTAATGCTGTTAATCTTCATCTTCTTCTTCATCACCATAATCATATATAGAGAATGCTCCACTGAAAGAAACCCAAAATAAATGGAAATGGTGCTTCTAAAACAACTGTATTTAGAGAATATCCTTTAAAATTATAATATTTATAAACTGGTTTTGGGGGGTTATTTTTCATAGAAAATCCCTTCAATGGATTTAGTATAGGGTTTAACTTGAAAAACATTTTAAATATAATTTTAGGAAACATATTTACTAGTAAAACTTACCATACTAACATTCCTAATTTAGACAAATTACCTGCAGGTTTATTAATACTTAGGCCATTGCTCTGCCCTAGGTCCTGTCCACCATATTATCCCCACATCATAGCAACACTGTCCATCTGATTAAGGAAAATCACACAAGCTCTGAGAAATGTAATGAGCTTTGTTCTGTAAAGTGAGTCTGAAGGACAAAGGGCTGTGTGTGTGTGTGTGTGTGTGTGTGTGTGTGTGTGTGTGTGTCTGACAAGTGTTGACTGACAAACATTTAGTGCTTATGTTCAAACTTACAAAATAGAGTTCTCAAGTCTGTAGCTAAGAGAAAAACTTGGACTGTTTTAATACACAAAGTATCCCTTAACTTCATTTTAACCAAACAATGTGACCTTTAGCTTCTATTAGCACCTGCTAACAACTGGCAGAGCTGAGTGTTTCTCCTCCTTCTGTAGTGACTAATCAGAAATAAAAGCAGCATACCCTAAATCCCAGAGCAGAAGTGAAGAAGGAGAAGCAGCTCAAGGAGCACAGATACCCCAAACATCTTAAATAATCGTGTTGGTCACACTTCACTAAGCTCTAAGATTTAGGAAGCACAACTCTACTGCATCCTCGTCCTTTAATTTGACTGGCTTTTGAAACAGAGTGTGCATTTCCTCAAAGAGCAGGCATAGAGAAGGTCCTTGTTATCTAAGACCAAAGGAAAAGGTGTTCACTTCCTCCATGATGGCGTGCTTTCATATGGTTTAAAATTATGACAGTCATCATTTGCACCAACTTCTCTGCCAAACTCTCAGAACATAATATACCCTCCTATTCTTTCAGGAAAACCAAAACATCTTCCTTCCACTGATGAGGGCTACAAGTCATTATCACTCACCCATTCTAGCCATTCTCTGTGTCACGGGTGGCCACATACACTAAGTAACATAAAGCAAAATCTGCATCTCTATACATTCAATTCAACGGAATAGGCATTTATTAAATGCAATAGTTAAAAGCACAGGCTTTAGAGTCAGAAAGACCTGGGTTCCAAGTGTGACAAGGCCTTTTATTAACTGTGTGAACCTGGATGATTTACTTCTTTGAGCCTCAGTTTTTTTATACATACTATGGACATAATAAATTATTGTGAAAATTAGGATAATCTCTGCAAAGTGATTAGCATATTGTCCCTTGATCTCTAGACTATAATAATCCCACCCCAACAGAGCCTTTGCACCAGGTTGGATCTTGTTGGGTTTTTAAGTGTGTTATATAATTTATACTTATTACATACATGAATATATATTTAGGTCCACGTTTTCTTCTTTCCTCTTCCACTTATTCACTTTTATTCTTCTCTTCCTTGTTTTTTTTCCCCCACCCACCTCCAAATTTTTCTCTCCCAGGTGAAAGTGGGTAGAGGAATATGGTGACACAGAGGAAGGTTGGTGGAAAAGTGTTCAGAATTTGAAGGAAGAGCCAATTAATTTTCCATTCCTCTTCCCTCCATCTAACACACACACACACACACACACACACACACACACACACACTCATAATACTTAGCTTTAATTTACTCAAATGACTGAGCTGCATAGGACTCATATCATATACCAAAGTGACTAAATCTGAGTCAGAAGATATATATATATATATATATATATATATATATATATATATATATATATATATATGCCTGTAAGCAGACTTAACTACTTCTTATCTTTTAGAAAAAAAACCTTCTCAAGATATGAAAATCAAATGAGAAAAATCATTCTTCAGCTCCAAAGTGAGGCTAACTCAAGTTATGATTATGCAGTGTTAAAAGCCAAACAGGACTGTTTCAGAAACTAAATCCCTGCACCTCTATAGATTTCACATCAGAACATGCTACATGGAAAGACAGTAAAAATTTAGTCATTGTTTCTTAGAATGAAGGAGAACAATCAGCATCTAGTCACACAATAGCAGCATTTGATTCTGAAACAATTTCCATTTTGGTATATAAAATATATGTATCTACACACATATGTTTTCTAAAATGTTAGGATAAGGCCAACATTTTCAAGATAAATACTACTAATCAAAATTATCATCATGCAAGCATTATACTCTGTCCAATAACAAGAAAATAATTTAATTCCTAAAATTAGTATGATCTTATTTTTATTAATTTATAGAAATATTTAATCCTACATTTTAAAAATACCAACTATAAAATTTACTCTGGATTTTTTCCCCAAAACAATCAAAAGTACAGAATCTGAGTCATCTAATTGTTTCTCAAAATTATAAATATAAGTAATCTGATCAATATAATCTCTTCATACCAAAAATAATAGAGAGAAAAATGTCAGATCACGGGAACAGGAAATCTGGGAACAGTAACTGTTTTACCCACCTCTTTACTTGGCCTGCACAGTTAGTGTGTTAAAATAATGTGGCTCAGAAAACTTCATCCACTATGGTTCCAGAAAGTACTGGCCAATTAGTACCTTTTTCTTGATGAGGCATACAAAAGTATCTATAATAAAATCCATAATAAGATAATTATTTATAAATTTGATTTTGCATTTCTATCCACTAGGGTACTTTTAGTGACAACAGTGATAATACTGTACTGTGTGGATAAATTAAAGACTTGGTTTCATACATACGCTGTCCTTTTTATTCCCTTAGCCCTTAGTGACAAAGACTTGGGTTGGGCTCTATTTTCAGCTTTATTTGCCATGTTGAGCAAGTGTCTTTAACTCCTCTACCTCTCTCATCTGTACAATTGATAAAATACCTTCTCTACATAGATCACAAAGTTATGAATCTTAACGCACTTTGAAAAAAAATCTACCAGTTATAGGGGCAAAAGAGCTCAAATAGTCTTTCAAGTTCATCAAGAACTTATCATGGGGGCATTTACTTTTTAAGGGCCAAACACAAAATCATTGTACTTGAATTTCCATAAATCAAGAAATACACTTTCTCTCCTGTAGGAACTCTTTAAGAGCCTTAGTTTTACAATGGTACTCCTTTTTCTAACTCATTTTACATTGTGGCAAACACAAAAGCAAGAGTATATCACAGCACATACTTGCTTCTTTTTTTAACTTTCATATATATGGATATCTTTTCCCTTCAATTAAAAAATAAACTCCATCATACATATGCCATTTGTTTTAGCTCCTCACACATTGCTTGACATATAAGAAGTGCTCAACAAAGTTTTATTTCTTCATTCGTCATACGTTTATTGAGCACCTATTGTGTGGCATTCCCTGAGCTAAAGCATAGGAATAGAGCAGTCAAAGAGGAAAACAGTCTCTACCTCTACAGAATGTACAGACTAGAAGAGGAGACAAAGTAAATACTTGCTTAACTTCCATTCATCAAATATTCACTGAGGACTCACTGTAGATCAAGAACAAATAATTACCCAAATATCTTTATATTTACAGTCATGATCAATGTGTTAAACAAGGCACTGTGAGTTTATATATGAGATGCATTTGGTTATCACAGCAGGTCCTTATGAATTCAATCAAGAAATATTTATTGAGCTCTTATGGAAGTGAGAGGTTTCACAAAGCTCTTGACTAACCCAGTTTCCCAGGTGAGAGCTCTCGCTTTGCACTGTGTGCTTCTGCCCAAGAGCCCCCTTTTACTATACATGCCAGCATGCTTTGCCATTCTCCAGGTCTCCACTATGGCCCAGTTCTCTGTAGTGAAACTGTTTCCAGAGTTATAAGAGCAAAATTCAGATATACAAATCAGGTTTAAAAAAAATCTTGCTTTTTAAAAACGCTATAGAATCTTTGGCTAATTATCAGGTGTGCGTATGACTTAGAAAACGTTTTAGTGGCTGATATAAGCCTTACTGAAACCCTTTTCAATGTCTGTTATCAAAGGGAACAGAAAAAGAAATAATATTTTCTCCAGTTTCTATTGTCAGAGACTGCTTGGGAACCTGATCCACAAGTTTTGAGATATATCTAGTTCAATGAGGGAGAGGGTGGACCGAGGGCAGGTCCCTACAGATATAAAATATGATTCTAAAGTGAGCTGAGCTGCTTCTAATAAAGACCTTCTATTAATAACCCTTCTGGGTTTGATGGATCACATCAGTGGAACAAATAAAAAGATGTTCTTGTGAATCGAGGGTGGTGACTCTTCCTTCCTACGAATCAAAAAGGACAGACCCAGCCCTACCTTACCTCCCTCTCCAACCCATTTACTAGTGCTGGAAAGGCGCCTCCAGGGCCTCCAAAACAATTAAAACTCGGTCTGCTCTCTCAGGAGGGGAGGTCTGCCTGTGAAAGCTGGCAGGCATGGAAAGCCCTTTCACTAGCCAAGTGCTGGCACAAGGGCTAAGCAGTGACATTACATGCTAGAGGACAAAATCACAAAAACAAAGGGGAAAATGTTGAGCCCTGCCCTCCTCCGTCACCCCTAGTCTAGCCTCCAATCTCTACCTAAACGCCTTCCAAAAAAAACAAACAAACAAGAAAAGGCAAGCAACACGATAAGCCCACCACTGAGTGTGCACATGAAGATGAGCCGGAAGGGTAAGTCGTTTCTTTGAGCTCATCTCACATGCAGCCAGCTGAATATAAATTTCCCTCGATCTCATCAAGCTCTCACTGTTTGGCCTCCTCTGACTGATATTGGCTCATCATACTTAATCTAGGGTGAAATTTCCTCGTCTGAGCTAAATTACTCGCAGCCATCAAGGGAAGCGATATTTATTTTTCGTGGGGCTAATGACCTGTCCCCCAGACCCACCCACTGATGGTTATTTACTGGGGCCCAGATGCTTGAGCTCAAAATGAGTGCTAATGTCAGCAGGTGCCATCCCTCATTCAGCTCAGTGATTGAATTGGAGCGATCCCATTGACATTGACTCTGTGACTTTTAAGGCCATTACCCTCAGCCAGAGATGAACCTCTCATCATGGCTATGACAGTGACAGCTGATTAGCGACAAATTACAAGCAGGAAGGTGCAGAGGCTTTATTGGGCAGGGCAGGACAAGTGGTACGGGTGAGAGGTGTGTGTGTGGTGGGGGAGGTAGAGCAGGAAGAAGACAGAGACGGAAGGGCAAGAACAGGGAGCCGAGGGAGTTCATCACGCATTCCTCTTCAGTGTGTGGTTTCATCAATTCTTAACTATTGCTCCTGAGCAAGTTTATGTTTTGCATCCATTCATGTATTATATTTAAACACACAGAGATTCATATATATACAAACAGACACTCGTGGATCAACACATAAACCTTGAACAGGCGAGAACGCTTATCTCGGGAATTTCGGGTATAAAAGAGAATCTGACATTTTAAAAAGCAGCAATCCATAGACTAGTCAGGCACAAAACATCTTTTATTAAACAAAGAAAATAACTATTTTATCTTGTCTTTTGTGCATTTTACATTGTACTGACACACACAAAAAATCTTTTGGAATTTGTTTGTTTAAAAAAATGTTTTTATAGTTTGTTGCCAGATTGCTTTCGTAGAGCCTTATGTGGCTTGCTGCTTGAAGAACATGACTGTAAAGTTCTAAATATCTTAAAACTGAAGCTCATTTTAAAGAGCCATTTATTTTATCAAACTATTTATTCAGCAGACATTAAATCATAGATTTTTTTAGATTTTTAATTTAAGTATTAGAATTAAAAATTTTTTCCTGAGTACCCTTTAAGTTGAAAAGGGGTTTTTTCCCTTCGTTTTCAAACATTAGGGGGGGTATATGGATTGACTTGGGGTGGTTTGTAATTGTTCACATGATTCAAAAATCTTAATATCCATAGTGGAAAAGTCTGATTGAGAATTCTAGACAATTTGGAATTTTGAAGGTGAAAACCTGAAGACAACAAAACACTGACAGTTGTATGTCAGTTACACATCATAAAAATAAAGTAAAATAAAATAAAATAAAGAGTGGTTTTTGAGGGATCCACACTTGTTACTAAGTAGCAGTCCGGGACTACAAGTAACATGCTGAGAATGGGGCGCTAAAAGCAGCCACAGTGTCCTCAGCAGAGCAGCCCTGCTCACCACCCCCACAGCCCCATGCAGTTAACCCAACGGTGAGAGGAAGCCTCCCAGCACTCACGGACCAGTGCAACGCAAGGCGCTACAAACAAAATTAAGGGGAAAAAATGTAGCGCCTCCTGCGTCTTGATCTTTATAATTAACCTCTCCGCTTTAAATCCTTCCTTTCACCACTCCTGTCCGCCTTGACTTCACATACACTTTCTCAGGAGTACCTTCCACTGGTCCGGGACTACTCCCAGCATATCTGGTAGTAAATATGACAACATATTTTTGGGGGGTCCAAACTATAACAAAATAGAACACCTCTTACAAGATACTACCTGTATCTTCAGCCTGGTTGAAACTGACTAAAATGTTTGCAGAAATGTGAAGAGGGTGCCGGTGGGCTGGAGCTGGCTCCGCCCCCAGCTGGCAATTGCTGGTTGGGCACATCTCTTCCCAGCAATGTGGTCAGTGAGTCAGGCTGGAAACTTGAACTTGGCCAACATGAGAATGTTGACACCACAGAAATCAGCAAATGCTACAAATCAAGACTTGCTTTGTTTTGGGTTTTTGTTTTCCCGGAGAGCCAGTTGTTTAACATTTACCAGCACACCACTGTGCGTAATGCTGTCTGCTGTTTAGAAGCATATCTGAATGCTGGGGCAAGGCCAGCCTCTGCGAGGTCAGGGAGGAGAGGCAGAAAGAAATACGGCCCTGCTGCACGCTTTTCCATCTCACTGCTGATAAATCTTCATTGTGAGATTCTGTGACAGATGTGCCTATTTAAGACTGATAGCCCGAAGGGCAAGGAGCATACCTCCTGTTAAGTGCTCTTACAGAAGCACCCATGGTAGGACCGGTAACTACTTCATCATTGTCATATCATGATAAAACATACAATTTATTTGCAGCATTTTTGTCCGTCTCATATCTGAAAGGGGCCTTTCTGATTGGAATAGGAATTTCCAAGGTAATCAAATGAAAAAAACATAAGCTCAGCTATCCCTTGGCAATAAAGGAAACTGATCGATGCACTGATCTGTTTGAAATTGCATAAAATAAAACTGAGTTTAGAAATCTCAGTCATGAGAGACCCCTAGAAACATGGTTCTCCTTCCATGTCCTCTGTCTCAGGCAGTAGCTGTGCCATCTCCCTAGGTGCCCAGGTACCACCCTAGAAGTCATCCCTCAAGCTTCCTCAGCCCTGGCCGTCAACCCCTGCACCGAGGAACAATAGGATCCTGCAGCTCTTATCTTCCAACGTTCCTGCAGTTCGTCCACTTCTCTAGTCACACAGCTACTACCCCAATTTGAACTATTCCACAACCTGCACACTGGTTCCCCAGTGCCTGAACTTATGGTTCTCCCCTCTGCTCTATGAGCAGCCACAGCAACCCCTAAAGCAAACAAGTGACCAGATGGCTTGCCTGCTCAAAATCCTTCAGTAGCTTCCAGAGCCCTTCACATGAGCTGTGAGCCCTGGCTGACCTGACTCCTACTGTCCTCTCCAGAGTCAATCCCCGATAACCCCCAAATCACACCTTACAATGGGGCTATACTGAACATTCTTGGGTAATTTCAATGTGCTGTGCTCACTTGCCCTTGGGTTCTCAAGCATGTTACCTGGAATATTCTTACTCCTCTCCCCAAACTTTGCTGACTCTTATTCATCATCCTGCAAATCCAAGACTAGACGGCACCACTGACAGGAACCTTTCCTTGACATCTCAGAGACCGCTGGTTGGATGTCCCTCCCTCCTTGATATTCTTGCAGGACCCTATAAAAGCACTTCCCACATTGTATTCTGACTACTAATCTCCCTAACTCTTTCCCTCACTAGCATATCAAGTTTGTTCACCAATATATCATCTACTCTCTCTGCAAGTGCTGTGCACATAATAAGATTCAATAAACATTCACTGATTGACCAGATGAGCAAAATGGATTAAAATGAACAGTGCATCCTCATATGCAAGAGATGGTTGCCAGACTCCATAGTGAGGGGGCTGTGCCTTCAAGATCAAGTGGGCCTTGTTTTTCACAAGGGTCCCTGGACCTTCTCTCACTTCCAAAATCTTCCTCTTCATGCATCCCTGCTGGCTGTGACTTCCCATTTCCCCGGGCTTTGTCCTCACGTTTACCATGTGAAACTGGTTTCTCCAGGGAACTCGCCAACACAGTGTCTAACATGCTTACACCCTGACTGGGGTTTGTGGTGTCCTCCACACGCTTCCAGCACCTGACTCTAAGCCCAGATACCTTAGCCTCACCTGGGCTCCTCCTGGCTGTGCACCCACAGCAACGTGTGATCATCTACTGGACATTTTTCTCCAAAAAGCAAAAAGGCATTGCTTTGTAGTAAAGCAAATATTGAAAGACTATTTTAGAGGGACAATTCTTTTCTGACTATTGGATCACACAGCTATTTTAAACACTGTGTATGTAAGAGTTTACTATCTAATTCCCTTCTTTCAACCCCTCTGCGTCATATTCTCACAGGAAGAAAGAGAGAAAAAGACTCAATTCTAAGAAGCAAAAATTGTAGCTGATACTTATAACCAAGTAAACTTAGACCACAAAGCCAAGGATATGAGCAAAGTAAAATACTGCATGGGAACACCAAGGTATAAAGAGACCGGCAGAGTTCAGAGGCTCAGCAAAACAGAGTAGGGTCAGACCATCTGTCTGAGTGTAGATATGGAACCAGAAAACATAAAAGCAAGTGCAAGGGAATCAGGAGAAAGGTGAAGGCAGTTTCAAGGCCATTTGTATAAGTCACCAGGGAACACTGAGTGCAGGTCAGCCCTGCCCAAGGAGACCAGGTGCAGAGCTCAAGCATATGAGAAATCATGTGGTATTAATGACCACTTATAGCAGCGTGACCCTGAGCAAGTGACTCAACTTCTCCAAACCTCAGTCTCTTCCCCTGAAAAAATGGGATTGATCATATATACCTAGTAGATGTGCTGTAAGAACTGAGATATTGGGTCGTCGGGAAAGTCATGACGCATTTCTGCATTGAAAAACATAGGAAAATATGTCATGACTTTCCCCATGACCCAATAATATACATAAAGTGTTTAGGTCATAACCTGGCATATATTAAGTATTTAATTAATAACAGTGATTAGTATTACTATTTGTATTTAGTTTGAAATTAATTCAGATAGTGGCCCAATCACAGCCATACATTTTTCTCCATGTAACAACACTATTAAAATTTGTTCCAAGAAGTCCTAGGCCTGTAGAGATTTTGTAGGTCAATAATTAAATCACACTGTTCCCCCTCCTGAGTTTGGAACTAATAGAGAAATAGATGCATAATTCAGACAGGTGAAGATCAAAATATCAATTGTATTACTTGGGCTGGAGAACATGGGTGAACTTTGCAGCTACAAAGCTGGCTGACATGCCCCTGAATCAGACTCACACATCTGGGCACAGGTACTTGGACCAGCACAGTGCAGAGTTGCGCTGCCAAGTTTACTGCCGATCAACGTGAGCTGACCAGACTGCACCCTCTGTGAGAGCGTGGGAGGCACTGGGCCATGTTGTTTGCTTTTCCTCCTAACTCACCTTTCAGACCAGGCTCTCCTTCTCCAGGAGCCAGTAGGAATCCAGGCATCTTCTGGTCAACCTCCTCCCTAGAGACAGGAGGGGCTACCTACCATGGCCACAGTCACTGTGCCCCCAAAACGTGTGGTTTAGACCCCACTTCAGAACATATATTCCAACAGTCCACAAAACCCCATAAGACTATGGCTCTGTTAGCCTAACTTTGTTCTCTTGACAGAAAACATTACTAAACCATTTCATTGCATAACTTGCTGTAAGAGATGCTAACGAACTATAAAGTTTCCACAGTGACCCTTGATATCCGTGTCCCCTGCAGCTGTTCTTCCCCACCCTCTTGCACATGGGTCAGCCCCTCTCCACCCTTTATCAGCAATTGATAAACTCCCAATTGCCCAATAATTGCTGCTCACCCACAGAATAAATTCGACGTCTTTTGAGAACTGTCCTTAACCAACTCTTCCAGAAACTGGCTGAAATTCTGCCAGCATGTCCCTGCTAACGCCTACAAAACATTCCACATCTTTCTCCAAGTTAAAATGTCCCTTCAGAACCTTCTCAAGCTCAGACTTCTCAAAAAAGACCCTGGCTAATTGTGCTCTGGTTTGTTTTCTTCCACATCGGTATTCTCTGTTGGCTCATTCTACCAGACTCATGGGCTCAAACTGGCCCATGTTGCAATATCATTGCAATGCATCTTAAGCAAATGAGATATATAAATCTATAAAACTAAGGCATCTTAAAGAAGCATAAGCTTCTAGGTCTGAGAGAAAGGGGTTGTTGGCTTCACAATAAACTTGAGGTTCCTTAAATGGCTCTCATGTTCTGCCTAACTGTGGCCTTCACAACAAATTCAAACAGTTTAATCTATTAACCTCAATGGGATTTTAAGCTTAACGTGGCAAAATGACATATGTTAGAAGCGGTACACAAGAAAAACTCAAGAATGATGACAAAAAAAATAAGCTTACTTCACCAACATAATCCAACCAACATATTCATTGTCCACAGTGCTTGTCGCTTCAAACAAGTCCAAAGATGACTTGCTCACAACCTATTTTGTGCAGCAAAAATCAAATGGTAGCAAATGACCAGTGGTACATTTTGTGGTACTTCAGATGGCTATGCAATGACACTGTCCCTGAGTCTCTGAGTCCGGACTGCTGAAAGTTAAAGCCATCGTATTATCAGAGAATGAGGAAGGAGAATGAGCCCATGACCCCATGAGAGGCCCATTCACCATGGTGAGTTTGTGAGACCAAATAGCTAAACAAGATAATGTTCTCCTCACCACTCTGACTGGTCAATTTGGATGACATATTTTGGGCATTTCTGCTGATTCCATGACGGCAACTTGTACACCGTCCACAAATCCCCATCTGTAGCTACAGATGGTCCACAATTTTTTTCCCAGTGTTTATAACAGCTCTTGGAGGTGGGGTGGGGAGAATAGAGGCTTCACAGCCAAGCTGCCCCAGTCAGGTGAGTGCTCAGTCCTCTTGAACGATATCACATCCAAACAACTAATTTATAGAGCTATAACTTACTCAATGACTGCAAGCCATGTCTCAAGAATTACACTGCAGGTAGACACAAAAACTACCCTGTAGAAAACATCGTTGGTAACTGGCATGCCACTGATATTTAAAAATTGTTGAATGAGGGGATGCTCTCCTTTTAAAATAATTTATACTTCCAATTATGGCCTGGATGCCCTAAAACTGTGCTCTCCAATACAGTAACCACTAGCCACATTTGGCTACTTAAGTAACTAATATTTAAAAATACTAAAAATTCAGTTTCTCCATCACTAGACACAGATAAAGTAGTCAATAGCCACATGTGGCTAGCAGCTATTATATTGGGCCATACAGAAATATAATACTTCTATTATCACAGAAATTTCTATTGGACAGTACTGCCTCTGAGGAAAACTGCTTTATCAACAGTAGATATTTTTGCCATCATTTTTATTGACTTTTTCACACCTCCTCAGCTGCTCAGTGCTTTTTGCCTGTCCCACAAACATCATAGGGGACTTTTTTTTTTTTAAACAGGATAAATGGCTCCTTTATGGAAAGCATCAGAAGGACTCTCCTAAGATATCCTGAAAACCTATGGTGACCCACTGTCTCCAGACAATTAAGTAAATGAATACTAGATTTTACACTTGTGTTTTCTTGGTGGAATTAAGATGACATATAGACTAAGAACAAATGCATTGCTCCATGAACTTCCTCTACTTCCTCTACTTTGTTTGGCCAGTTCACATTTGTAAGTAGTTAACTAGGTAAGAAGGACTTTCTGATCTACCTTAGTTAATGAATATAACAGCTAGCTACCAGAACACAAAGCATTCCCTTTTCTAACCCTCACAGCACAAGTATATTGTTATTATCATATCCCAACCCTATTTTTGTTCATGAAAAAATTAATGTCTAGAGGAGATAGTTTATTATTAATTTGTTAAAATAATTCCTAAGAGGGGCCGGCCGAGTGGTGCTTGGTTAAGAGTTGGCTTGGGATGTCAGCTCTGAGCAGCAGGGCCCCAGTTCCGATCCCACATATGAGAGCCAGTGATACTGCCCTCTACAGCTAAGATGGTGAACAACAGCTCGACCTGGAGCTGGGCTGCCCTGAGTCGCTGGTGACAGCATAGGCTGCAGTGAAGCTGCAGTGGGCTGCCATAAGCTACTGTGAGTGGTTGGCAGCCAGCATGAGCGGCCAAGAGCCACTGTGAGCAGCAGTCCAGTGGCCGGC
>NW_017731823.1:757400-760109 GCF_001890085.2 Hipposideros armiger
TATAATTACATCAATAAGGATGACAGGAACTATAAAAAATTAAATATAAACTTTATTCATTCAACAATGAATACTGAGTAATGTCAGCAAGATGCAGGGTGCGGTTCCAGTTCTCAAATCCTCACAGAAACACCAATTTTAACAACCACCCACAGATGAGAACACATTTTTGGAAGACCAGGAGTGGAATGAGAGGTTCCAGCAAACTCAGTGTTGCAACAAACCTGAGAATAGATACATTGAAAAGGGTAAAAAGAACAGTTTTACTTTACTCACATCACCCTTCCCCCAAGACATCACAGCTCAGTGCCAAGAAAGATCCCTTCAGCCTGCGATTTCTCCCGCAGTGGAAAATAAGAGCAAAGGAAGCACTTGATTTCCCAAGTTTTGTGGGACACAGCTGAAGAAGCCCATTTCTGTTGCACCCCACCCAGGACATCGAAGGTATCAACACAGATGAATAGTCTGGGGATAGCTAGAAGCAGGGGCTCACAGCAACCAGCCTGTGGATCTCACCTGTGGATTGTACTAACCAGCACACAGTCACCACCAAAAGCCCGACAGATGAACTCCATAGGAAACCTCACCTGTGAACCCATCACAATTAGGTGATGCCCCCGGCACCCTAACTCCTCTGCAGATGGAACATGCAAACCTCCACATACAGATATTACCATCCAACTTAACTGCTTAAGTTGGATTGGGAGAAGGCACACAACCTTGAATGTTTCAGGGCATTGCCCTAGGGAAAATAAACGGGAATCTATAAGCACCCAGCCTAGATTTGTGGGACTGAGAAGGCGCACAATCCTAAGACTTCCCCCAAAAAGGGGACAAGAGCACATCCATAGAAATGGTCTGAGAGAACTCCAAAATTTCAGATGGGCTGACTGGTGAAGGTCTTTCTCCCCTAAAGCCAGTCAGTAAAGACTAGAGAAGGTGACTGATTTTTCTAATGTGACATAAGCAATGAAAGGCTTTGGGGGGAACATGAAATATCAAGGAAATATGACATCACTAAAGGAACAAAGTAAAACTCCAGTGACTGTCCCCAAAGAAATGCAGATCTATGAATAGCTTGTCAAAGAATTCAAAACAATTTTCTTAAAGGAGGTCACTGAGCTTTAAGAGAACACAGATAAACAAATAAACACAGTCAGGAAAACAATACCTGCACAAAAAGAGAAGTTCAAAAAAGATATAGAAACCATANAAAAATCTTAAAAAAAAAATGTGTTGCTTTAAAAAATAATAATAATAATTCATCAGAGCCAAGACATGAACCAGGTCTGTCTGATAACAAACCTTTTGCCCCTAACCACTGTGCAAGACTGTCTCTTGCTGAGTTAGGTACCTTATAAAAGCTCCTGGGAGCTTATCCAAACAATGCATCAGTGAAAACTCCTGTATAGTGATTCCTTAACTTTTCCATAGAGTTTATGATGCAAGAGAAAAACATGGTCTGGTAGCTATAACCAATCATTGGATCTCAAAACTGATACTTTTTTTTAATATTTTTATTGGGGAATTGGGGGGATGGGAACAGTGCTGGGGAATTGGGAGAAGGGGAACAGATAAGCTGCTGTCGTTTTGTTCTTCAGTCTAGTTGTGGAGGATGTTGCTTCACTGGCCCAAATTGGCACCATCATTGCGCTCTTCCCAGGCGAGGCACATCAGTCGCCGGCTTCTGGACGGCAGTTCACTGCGGCTACTGGCCGCTCACACTGGCTGCTGGCTACATACGGTAGCCCATGGCAACTCACTGCAGCAGGGGCTGCAGCCTACGCCGTCGCCGTAGCTCCAGGTTGAGCTGTTGTTCAGCATCTTAGCTGTAGAGGGCAGTGTCACTGGGCCTCATATGTGGGATCCGAACCGAGGTCCTCTGGCATCCCAAGCCAGTTCTTAACCATCACGCCACTCGGCCGGCCCTCAAACCTGATACTTTTAACTTGACCCAGAATCATGAATAAGTGAGACAAACTTCCCATAAATCCAGGGAAATCCTTAATTGCTCACCTGGCACTGCAAATGACAGGAGTATACATTCATAAACACAAACAAAAAAGTTTGGTAAACAATGTTTATAGCTTTTACCTTTGGTGGTGGGTGGTTTCTCCTACTCCCTTCTTTTCAAAAACATATTACTAATTTTGAAAAATTATGTATAAGAAAAACTAACATGTATGTTAAGAGATGAATGAAAGGAAAGTTTGACATTTCTCCATCAAAGATTAAGTCATGTAGTTTTTCACAAGGAAATTGATTCACATTGTTGGTGTCATTACCAAAATTTCCTTGCAGCCAACTGTTGTTGTACTTTTTGTTTTGTGCCAGTTGGCTGCTGTCTTCCATAGCTGGGGCAGCTGCATTTCAGCAGAGAAAGAGGCACAAAAAAATTGAAAAAGCCTACTTGATTTTCTTAAAATGAAAGGCGTTATGTGCTTGTGCGTATACACTGAAGAGTATGTAAATTGACCTCTTGCAAAGATATCAGGATGTGTCATAAGAACGAATGCAGATTATCTAATGGAAACTCTTAAAGAGAAAACCTCAGAACAATTTACCTACGTTTAGTGTTTAGGCTGTCATCTTCAGGTGAAAATGACACATATTATTTCTCACGTCATTACCCTGCTTCAAATCTGAACAACTATGAGTGCTGAGCACTGCACAACAGTAAGGGAAGTGGTCACATGATCGAGATCATGC
>NW_017731823.1:761210-762464 GCF_001890085.2 Hipposideros armiger
CTACAACTAAAGATACACAGAAAAAGCCACCTCAAGAATGGTAGGAGAAGAGGAGATGCAGGCGGATTGGTCCCACACCTGTATGTGACCATTAAAAATCTGGAGGGATATCTCATCTGCAGAGGTCTCCCAAAGGAGCGAGGTATCACAGCCCCACACCATGCTCCTCAGCCCAGGGTTCCAGTGCAGAGGAGAGAAGTCCCCATAACTTCTGTCTGTGAAAACCAGCAGAGATTGATGCTGAGTGAGACACTGGGAGGTTAGAGTCCCAGGCATTCCTCTTAAATGAGCCATGCATGAACTTACTTGCTGATGGGCTCACTCACTCTGAGCTCTGCACTGGGGAAGCAGTTTGAAAGGTGCCAGGTACATGCAGGGAGGAACTTACTTGTTTAGCTTCAAGACGAGGGCTAGAGGGGCAGCTTTCTCCAAGATAGAAGTGCTGGCAGAAGCCCTGGTTCCTTTGTTGAGGCATCCTACCTTCTGGCATGCAGACTCAAGTGATTGCCATATCTGAGTCTCCATCAACCTTGCTAACAATTTTTGCCCCATCTTGGTGATTCGCTTAGACCCTACCCCAACTTGCAGACCCACCCAAGCCGCTTCCATTGGCTTTTCCATACAAATGGCCTATCTTTATTCATGCTGCAGACGTTCCTAAAATCTCTCAAAGGTTGACAAACCTTAAACAAGCAACATCCAGAAATCTCATGCCCTGTACCTCTTGCTGAGCAGTCCCAAGCTTGGCATTAGCAGCAGCCAGCCTTGGTTCATAGCTTGGCCTCTCAAGACACCTCCAAGCCCAGTGCGAGAGGCTGCCATCTGTGGATTACTTTGTGACTCGTACCAGGTGGCCTTGGGCAGGGCACAGACTGAGGCTGAACTTGTCCTGTGGCAGGGCCCCTACTAGGAGGTGCCAGGGCTGACATACCTGGGGCTGGCTTTGGACTGAGCCAGAGACCATCCAGCTGCCTCCACAGATGACACATCCAAAGGGTAGACTGGGCAGGTGTCAGAGCCCTGTTAAAAAGAATCCTGTTCTGTAGGGTCATCACCTGAACAACAGCTCCTCAACTGTAGTAAATACCAGTCCTCACAGCCAATCAGCCTGAGGGTCAATCCCTCCCACTGATGTGCAAACAGCAACCAAGGCTCAACTACAACAGGAGGGCACACACAACCCACACAAGGGACACACCTGGAGTACTCAGTTCAGGTGAACAGGGAGACTGCACCACTGGGCCCCACAGGACA
>NW_017731823.1:764594-765423 GCF_001890085.2 Hipposideros armiger
CAAAACAGAAACAAGCTCATAGATACAGAGAACATTTTGATGGTTGCCAGACGGGAGGAGATTTTGGGTGGGTGAAAAAGTGGAAGAGATTAAGAAGTACAAATTGGTTGTCACACAGTAGTCATGTGGATGGAGGGTATAGCATAAGGAATATAGTCAATAATATTGTAATAACTATGTATGGTGTCGGGTTGGTACTAGATTTGTTGGGGTGACAGATGAGTGGGGGGTTAGGAAGCAGGGTGAAAAAGATGAATGGATAAAGAAGTACAAATTGGTAGTTACAAAATAGTCATGGGGATATAAAATAAAGCACAGGGAATACAGTCCATAATATGGTAATAACTATGTATAGCACCAGGTGGGTACTAGACTAGTTAGGGGGATCTCTTCTTAAAATTATATAAATGTCTAACCACTATGCTGTACACCTGAAATTAATATAAAATAATACTGAGTGTCAACTGCAATTGAAAAACTAAAAGAGGAGGGAGAAGATGAAGGGGAATAAGAGGTTCAAATTTCCAGGTATGAAACAAATAAGTCATATAATGTACAGCATGGGCAATATAGTCAATAATAGTGTGATAATGTGGTACAGTGTCAGATGGTTGCTGGACTTGTCATGGTGATCACTTCTCTAGGTATATAAAGATTGAACAACCATGGTGTGTACCTGAAGCTATTACAATATTGTATGTTAACTATATTTTAATAAACATGTTTTAAAAAGAATAAATATGTATACATGAAAAGACATGTCAAAGAATATTCAAAGCAGCATTGTTCATAATAGCCACATACAGGAAATAAATCAAATGTCTATAAA
>NW_017731823.1:766943-768378 GCF_001890085.2 Hipposideros armiger
AACAAGGCTCTGTTGACAATGAAAAAGTAGGCTGAAATTTTATAAAATTTTTACAGGTTTCTTTTGAGATAAAAATATGCTCTTAGTTATCATGAGAAGTAGAGAATTTGTTACCCATGTTCATTTTTAAAGTTTAAATAAGTAATGATAGAGTTGGAAGTTCATTTATGTATTTTCTATTACAAATAGAAATAGTATTACAAACAGAAAAATTACAAATAGGCCAAACTAGCTCGAGTTTATAGTGTATCTGGATTTCAGTAAAGCATCTGACCAAGTGCCTTGTGATACACTTATGGCCACCGTAGAGATCTACATATTAGAGAGTTAGTGCAGCTGAGACAGCATACTGGTTGAGTAACAGTGACAAGTAATGAAGGGATGGTACCTTGAAAGGCAGGTTGACTTCAAGTGATTGGACTAAGTAATACCCCACCCCTGCAGCCCTGCATTATAAAATGATTAGCCTCTGGAACCCCCACATCAGGACATTGATGGTGCATTAATTATGTTGATCTAACGTGCACATGAAAACAGGATGATTTTTACCACAGATGAGAAAAAACAGACTCTAAATTGCTCTGTACTGCCTGAAATGATAGTCTGCATGTAGCAAAATGAAGTTTTATTAGGAATAAATACAAACCCATTTATCCATCAAACACGGATTCCCCACTTACTAAATGCCTTGCCCCTACGGTGGTGTTGAGGGAAGCCCTGATCTTCACAGATGACATTTTCTTTCCAGTAGAGGCACATCCATTGGTGAATCAGACCTAATCAGGTGAGCCCTTTCAGAGCAGGTCTAGCGGTAAGAGACGCGTGAAGCAGCAAAGCCATGCTGTGAAGCGCCTATGGAAGTAACTAGCCTCTAGGAGCTGAAGGCCGCAGTCTATCGCTGCAAGGAACTGAATTGTCCCAACCACTTGAATGATCTTAGAAATGGACCCCAAACCTCAGGTGAAATGGAAGCCCTGGCCAACGCACCAACGACAGCCCTGTTGAGAGACCCCGAGCAGAAGACCCAGCTAAGCCATTCCCAGACTTCTGATCCACGGAAACTGTGAGTTAATAAGTGTGTTCTTTAAGTCACACACACACACACACACACACACACACACACAAATGCAGTTCCAAGCCATTCCATACACAGAGAGAGAGTGAAGAGCCAAAGACATATGGTGCATTCCAGCAAAAAGAAAGAAGCATTTGAGAATATCCAGTGCTCTGAGTAAGAAATACAGTGAGTAGTTTGGGAGTCAGGACAGAAGAAATTAAAGTTTATTTTCTATGTCTTTAAAAGCTGCTGAGTGGATGCTCGAATGAATGTTCGGGGATTCAGGGCATCTTCCAGGTGAAAGGAAAATATTTAAAGAGGTTCAGATTGTGGTAATGGCACTAGTTCTGCATATGATTATATTCAGGGGCCTTTCTC
>NW_017731823.1:770615-773990 GCF_001890085.2 Hipposideros armiger
TCATCTTTTGTTATCTACGGTATATATTGAATATTACAATTTTAATACAGTTTTACTTGCTTAAAATGTGCATACATTTTTGGCACCCTCTGTATATATATACACACATATATTAATTATATGTAATATATTTACTAAGCTTGGACCTTCATAGCTGTACTGAAACACAGTGAAGAAGGAGAACGGGGGAGGATGAGGAGGAGGAAGGTTAGAGTACATGGAAAGCAATAGACATGTCATCTGCACCAAAAAAGCTACATATTTTTGCAGAGGCTTATATCTAAAATTGGAATGCACATCACCATTTTTAAAAATGTTTTCAAATACAGTTCCCTCATGACCTTGTGAAATAGCAGGCATTTGAGGGAAGATTTTAATTGAACTATACATATATACAACCAGAAAAGAGCCCAGATCGTTGAGAACGTACATCCTGAGGAATTTTCCCAAAGTGAACACAATGGTGTAAAGCATGCCCAGCTCAAGGAAAGGACCACTGGCAGCATCCAAGAAGCAGTCAGATGTCCCTCCCATCATGTCCCCTCACCAACGTAACCACTATTCTGACTCCTTACAGTTTGGGTTTGTCATAGGTTTTCAACTTTCATCTTAATGATGATGAAAGTAGGGTTCAGAAAGCTGCAGGGAGCTTTGCACAGCCACACAATTCTCCAGCCAGCCAGCCCCAGCTCTCCTCACCCCCAGCCCAGTGCCCTGCCTTCCACCCCATACCACTATATTATCCTTTCACTGTCCTAGAAAATAGAGGTGACTTCTGACTTTACCCGTTGTTCATGACCATTTAATACTGAAAAGCATTTTCAATGATGAATCTGAATGTGGATGTCCAAACATGATTTTTACAAGAACATCCCAGGCTGCAAATAATACTCCTGGTTGCTGACTTTCTACCCTTTATTATGAATGGACTTACACTGAGAAAGTAAACTTTCTTACCTAATTTTAGTCCTTATGTCACGTCGTTAAATAACATTCATGTCATCTTTGGAATGCAATATGTTGCTAATTTTTTTTTCATAATTCTGGTGAAATAACTCAAATGTTATCTAAAGGAGAAAAATTTCCAAGCAAGTAACTATAAGAGAAACATAAAAACAGTGTAATTCTGATAACTATCAGGTAATAATAAAATTAGAAAATAACTCATTTCTTCAAAAAAGTTAATTCAATTAAATTATCAACCTCCTTTCCTTTTTCTCTAATTAGCCAACATTGAAACTAGTTGATCTTACTCTCCAATTTTCTTTCAACTTGAGGAGAAAGAATTTGTCATAACACTAATGATTTTTGAAAGTTATCACCTTACAACTTCTAGATACAATAAATTAAGCTTGATCCAAAAAATTACTTGGAAGAACCAAAGTATTTTGTTTAATGGAGAGCAATTCTGATACTAACCTCAGTATTTTGGTCAACAGGTCAGAATTTATATAAGCNTAAACAAACAAATAACACAATTATTTTACACTGTGTACAAGGAGCTATGTACAAGAATATACATAGCCCCACTGTTTTTGATAGTGAAAATGGAAAATATAAATGTTCATTGATAGGGGCACAAATAAATAGGTTTGTAATACATGAATATTACTCACCAGTGAACCTAAGTAAACTAGAGCTATTCATATTTACATGGATAAATCTCACAAAAATAATAATGACAAAACTTTTTTCAGAATACATACAATAATGGTACTATTTATATCAGGTTTTAGATAATACCATATGGATACATACACTTGTAGGAAATGTATGACAAACTGCAGTGGAATAAATTCAGGACAAGTAGGTACCTTCAAGATTAAGAGAAAAATATAAGGGAAAAGAGGTACTCAGGTATTTGTGGTATTTTTTTTTCTTAAAGAGGACAACGGGTACAAATATATGCTTGAAATCATTATTTTGCTATACATAAATTAAACATTGCTCCATTCATTTTGTTTAAGATGGGGAGGCCAGGCTATGAGTGATTTGAAATCCAGAGATGTTACATTTGATGATAGGCAGCAGGGAGTCACTTTATATAATGATGTAGGAAGGTTCAGGACAGCAGTTAGCCAAATGCCTCAGACAGAAAAAGCTTTAATTTGAAATAACCAAGACCTGAGATAAGGAAGGTCTACCCTAATCTGGGAAGTGAAAAGAAGAGAAAAATCAACAGACACTTTGTGGCCCCTGTCCTTTTACTTGGTGCCCTGAGCTTGCCTTTACACTTAGCACATTCTAAGGAGAGCCTGGCTCAGGGGATATTGAATAAACGTCATGTGCCCAAATCCAGCAGGGCTATGTCTCATATCACTTAAGAAAGTTGCCTTGAGGGAACACTGACAAACTAATTTCTCTGCTCCGTCCAACCCAGCAAACGCTAAGCTTTAGACTGTGCCCTTTTTATGTGGGATGACAAAAAAACTGCAATGCATGGCTTTTCTACTCTGCCAAGCACGTACTATTTATTTATTTTAGATCTAACAAGTTGGCAGGGACTTCTGTTCTCAGCACGGCTGACTAAAATTAAGAGTTCATGCAGAGTGTGTCTCTCCCACCCAGACTAGCCTGTAGCATTCCTGCTGTTATTTCTGAATTCGGATCTATGGAGAAAATTGTCTGGGTCTTTGCTTTCTCCATGTCTAGAGAGTACAAACATCTATGTGGTTATAATTACGTTTCCCAACAAGGCTCTGTTGACAATGAAAAAGTAGGCTGAAATTTTATAAAATTTTTACAGGTTTCTTTTGAGATAAAAATATGCTCTTAGTTATCATGAGAAGTAGAGAATTTGTTACCCATGTTCATTTTTAAAGTTTAAATAAGTAATGATAGAGTTGGAAGTTCATTTATGTATTTTCTATTACAAATAGAAATAGTATTACAAACAGAAAAATTACAAATAGGCCAAACTAGCTCGAGTTTATAGTGTATCTGGATTTCAGTAAAGCATCTGACCAAGTGCCTTGTGATACACTTATGGCCACCGTAGAGATCTACATATTAGAGAGTTAGTGCAGCTGAGACAGCATACTGGTTGAGTAACAGTGACAAGTAATGAAGGGATGGTACCTTGAAAGGCAGGTTGACTTCAAGTGATTGGACTAAGTAATACCCCACCCCTGCAGCCCTGCATTATAAAATGATTAGCCTCTGGAACCCCCACATCAGGACATTGATGGTGCATTAATTATGTTGATCTAACGTGCACATGAAAACAGGATGATTTTTACCACAGATGAGAAAAAACAGACTCTAAATTGCTCTGTACTGCCTGAAATGATAGTCTGCATGTAGCAAAATGAAGTTTTATTAGGAATAAATACAAACCCATTTATCCATCAAACACGGATTCCCCACTTACTAAAT
>NW_017731823.1:776330-798279 GCF_001890085.2 Hipposideros armiger
AATGGAGAGCAATTCTGATACTAACCTCAGTATTTTGGTCAACAGGTCAGAATTTATATAAGCGATAGTTTGTTTTGTTTTTTAAAAAGAGAGAAATTATGGCTATTCTGCTAACACTTTCCATATAACTGCAGATAACGAGCCTACAATAACTGAAGACTATTAAGATTATGCAGGAAAAAAAATTTCATCCCCAAAAGAGCAGGTAAGCAAACGGTTTCACTTCCTTTTTAATGTCAGCATGAGAAAGCAACTGGCAAATAGAAAAAGTAAAAAACAACTCCGGAATGAGGTAATATAGAAACACCATTCTTACGATTGCACTGAATTATTCAAAAACATAATGAAATTCCAGGAAACATCAGATGCTGCAGGTACATGAAGATAATTTTGTTTTTATAACCAATTTCAGGCAGATAAATACTAGGATCCTTTCCAATTTCTCCCCTATGAAACTGAAGTGTCACCAAGATTTACAGCCCCTCAAGTTCCCTTTTCAGAGGAACATTCATTTACATAAACAGATAATCCTAGATAAAAATTTCCATTAGACAAAGGTGAAATGGATCAATTTTCTCTGCCAAGACAAATCTTAAATCTTGAACAGATAGGGTCATTATTACACCAGCCCCATTTCAGAAATAATGTATTTTTTAAAAATCAGCCGATAGCAGCCATTTCCAGCTTTCCAATTATCTTTAAGAAAAGCTTATTCTGTGGACAATAAAGCACATTACTGCACAATATGATACAGTCCATAAAGATCACAATGTTTTATGAAAGGTTAAAGAAAGCTCAGCATATTTAGGGGAATGTCATCACCTGCAAAGTCTTTCAAGACACAGCTGAAGCCGCAGGCGTGCTGTGCAAACATTGTGCTAGGCAGTGCGGCATTCCTTTTCAGTAGCCAAACAGTGAAGGAGGAAGCATATGCCAGGGTGACTTGATGAGTCTATGATTCTCCTGTGAATCCTGGGATTCCTGCAGAGGAGATGGGAGAGAAAATCAAACTCTAAGACATACTGCTCCTCCTTTTTGAACTCTTAGGAGAGCTATCTGCTGGCCAGAGGGCAACTCTTTTTTTTTTTTTTGGTGCCCAGTGGCCCACTTCCTTGTTCTGTTTTTATTCAAGCACCTTTTTCATGCTGTTTCATTAATATTAATGAAATTATAGACAATTAAGAAAAAAGTCTCTGATTTTTTTTTTGTCCCGTTCTTTGTAAAATGGCCTAGCCATTTAAATGACTAAAGAGCAAGGGATGGGTGCAGTGATACTCACTGCCATAATTAAGTCAAGGAAGTCAAACATTTTTGGATGCCTGATATAAGAGGGCTTCAGTATAAGGGTACGGAGATTTGGAGATCAGTCCATATTTGCTTCTGTACTAATAGACAACCGTGTGACACAGTTCCAGGGGCTAATGCTCCTTTATCAAATTTAGAGAGGAAGAGTTCGCTCTACAGAGGGTATTGATCCCTGATTACAGGCAAGACCTCAAAAGGGATAAGGGAGACTCGGTCTCAGTCCCTCAAGGAATTCACATGTATCATGGGGAAGGGGGGTGGATCACGTAAAGGACTTTTAAATTGAGATTAAAATTAGAATGTACAACAGGCTGGAAGATGATCCAGTTAGATTCACTCAATTTACAAGGACCCTACAAGATCCTGCAAGCACCCAAAATTATAGTTTAAGGTAAATAAAAGCTTCGAAGAAGCTTGAGATAGCCACTGAAACTTCGTCCACATTATCCAGGGATGGGGAAAATAGCTAATCTTCTAAATACTATGAAGAAGAAAAGACATGATAGAGGAAAATCCACTGAAGATTTTTATTTTATTAACTTGGTTTTTAAATAAAATTCAGTTCCTTTATATCAAGTATAATCTTCTAGATTATATAAGAAAAACTAGATTAAGTTTAGGAAATAAATTACCCTTGACATCATCATAATCCAATAGGTACTTATACTATATTTGGATATTTTATTTAGAGGAAAACAGCAGAGGTTGAGTCAAATATGCTCAGTTTATTCTCCTAATAGATGAATCACTTAGGAGATGTGTCTTAGTCGGGCTATTGTAACAAAATACCACAGACTGGATGCATATAAACAACAGAAATGTATTTCTCACAGTTCTGGAGGTTGGGAGTCTGAGATCAGGGTTCCAGCATGGTCAGGGGAGGACCCTCTTTAAATTGCAGACTTCTTGCAATATTCTCCCATGGGAAAGGGATAAGGGAACTCTCTAGAGCATCTTTTATAAGGGCATTCATCTCGCTCATGAGGGATCGGCCCTCGTGACCTATTTACCTCCCAAAGGCCTTATCTCCAAATACCATCACAATGGGCATTAGGATTTGAACATATGAATTTGACAGGGACACAAACTTTTAGACCATAGCAAGACATGAGAAGAAACTGGAGCAAAGAGGAAAAAACTACTCTAGTCTGTATTTCCGAAAGGCCAAAATTTCTATGTGATGGGTCAAAATAGCAAGGGAGAAAGAACGAAGTCTCCTAGTCATCACTTGGATGATGGAGACTTACAGATGAAAGATGAGACGGAATTGCGTGTTTCTGGAGCTGAACCAGTTAGACGGAAGAGGCAAATCTTCTAGTGACTGAACATTCTCCTGCAGCACTCGAGAAAAAACCAGAACACCAGCATTTCCCCTGCAAAAGATGTCCTCACTAAACTTGCTAGTGTCATCCTTTCCTTCCTCTTTCCGTCACCTGTCCAGAAGAGGAAACATCAGGGGACATGGCAGGAAAAACTCTCCTGCCAGGAGAATAAAACTGGTGCATGTCTTTGAGCAAAATACTTAGTAGGAATAGAAAAGTCTTCAGTCATATAATAAGATGGGAAAAATACTTTTATTCTTATAATTGGGGGAAAAAAACACCTCGACAAATACTTGGGAAATGAGATCTCAAGGGGTCAGGCTGTGCTCCGAATAAGAAGACAAGGAGAGAAATGTGTTTGTTTTTCCAAAGACAGGGGCGGGGGGGGGGGGGGGGTTAGCTGAGCATGCAGGGAAGCAGGTGGGGCCAGAAAACTGGCACAAGGCTGTAAGCGGCACAAGGGGATTTGCCAGGGTCTTTCAAATTTTCAATGAAGCTCACAAAAAACCTCACCAAATGTTTGATGTGGGTGAATTTCATACAGAAACCAGTAAAAAAGCAAAACAGTAACTTGAAGCGAAAATATCAAAGGCACCTGCAAGACTGTGAATCCAGGACCCCATGAAATCAGCAGAAATCTTCATGAAGCCTGAACACTAAGGGGCAATGGGACTGGAGAGGGGAGGTGGTCCTAGCTGATCTCAAGGTTGGAGAGGCTCCCCGGTGTCCGTCTGGGACAAGTTTGCTAAACTCCCTTTGGTTTTCAAGGGATCTTTACAAGGTAAGTCAACAGGGAAAAAATAAATGAGGAACTTGTGGCATGACTTTTACAAGCACACTTTTCTGAGTGTAAGTGTACCTTAAATGTCATTTTAACTTTTTATGTGCATGTAAATAGCTATTATTTCAGTTGCTGGAATATTAGTCATAACATCTAATGATGTGGAGATTGTTGCCTTATAAAACTCACAGCTGGGTAGCTACATGGCTCAAGGCAAAAGCCTATTTTAAAATCCATTGCTTTAGGAGGAGAATGTTTATTAAAACATTATATCTATTAAAAATATATGATGCATCATTGGTCATTCTCTGTGTTGCAGTGCCAACCACAGTTTTTCCAGCAAGGGTTTTTGAGTTGATACCTGAAAACCTGGCAAGGTCCACAGCCTCATAATTTACTAGTCCATCAAAAAATAAATAAATCTCAGTAACCAGAAAGTAAATCACCAAAGGTGCCTGCACAGCAGCCCATAAACTCCTGTTTACACAGGCTCCATGGGGGTAGCTGTCGCTGTCAGTCAAGTATCTCTAAGCTGGTAGGGAAGTGAACATTCAACAAGGAATAAATGCTTGATCTCTTTGTAACAGAACTTAAATGAATTAATAATAAAGAGACAGTGGATGATGCTGATATTTGTAAAATATAGAAGTGAGATGGGGAAAAAAGGAAAGGCTAACAGCTGGGGTGACCAGACTTGAATAAACATGTAGGAAGACTGGTAACTTTACATAATTAAGCTAGAATCTATCTTCAGTCACTCTTGAATGTTATTTAAGTTATAGAAGTATATAGAAGAGAATGGATTTTTCCTCAGCTTCACAGCGACAAACTAAAAATGACTTAAGGGTATAGGGATAAAAAATGTCCAAAGGAAGACTCCTGCCTTTTTTTAAGTGCCATCAGCCCAACCCTGCTGCCATCTTTTTTTAAAAAATAAAGATTACTGGGGCCGGCCGAGTGGCTCAGTTGGTTAAGAGCTCGCTCAAGAGTTTGAGCTCTGAGCAACAGCGGTTCGAGGCCAGCACAAGCTGAGCAGCCGCTAAGCTGCCAATAGGTAGCAGGATGGCTCAGCTAAAAAAATAATAATAATAAAAAATAAATAAAAATAAAAATAAAGATTACTGAATCTATGTATTTTTTATCATATAAAATAAGTATTTGATGAAAATATGTATTTGGTCTGGACCTAGAAGTTCATACACATATCACCCTGAATCTAAGTCCTTTAATGGTGAAATTTTCCTTCCTGCTACCCAACTTTGCACAATTATTTTGCTTAACACTATTTCCATCAGGGTAGACAAAGAAAGGCAGAGATAAAAATGTTTGAAGAGGGTGAATTTGACGAGGCATCTGGCAATGTTTTTCAACAAGGCTGAAATCTGAGATTTACTATAAGTCTTATCTTTGACTTTCAACTATCTTAATTCTCTCTTCTTCACCCTCATGGGAGATGTAGAAGCAATAAAAAGGGTCATTACTGGAAAGTGCATCTAAGTTATTAAGCAAGTAACTTTGGCTAAGCCAATGGCATAGAACCTGTAAATCTATCTTCCTGGAATCCAATCGAGTGCTCTATCTGGTGCTGACCTCACTTCTCTGTGTTCCCTTTCTCCACACTCACCCTGGTCTATAGACTAGCTCTGGGGCCCCGCCCAGGTCCCTGCTCTGGGACTGAGGCACTCACTTCCTGGCTATACTGGCTGGATATAGTGGCTGCCTGCGGGCCACAGCTGAGTCCCTCCTAGGGTACTGCACTCAGGGAAAGGGAACTGCCTCACCCCAAATTAAGCAAACTCCCCTGGGGCAGCCACACATCCAGTGACAGGTCTATGTGGAGATACCAAGGCCCAGCCCCTTCACCTCAATTCAGGACATCTTTGGAGGGCTTTGCAACCTTCAGCGCTTCATGTAGGATCAGCTTAGGCCTCTGCTGTAACTGTATCCTACTTCAACTCTCCTGCCCAATCCTGCATCCCAAACTAGTGTTGTTCCTAAAAGACTCTCCAATAAATTTCCTGCACATAAATCTCTGGCTCAGAGTCAACTGAGCTTCCCAGATTTTATCTAACAAAAGGGTCCCCTCTTAACTTATAGCAAAATTGGGCCAAAACTGAGAGAGGAAAAATTTCATTGAGAACCACCCATTGTCCATCCATTGCCACATTTTTGTCCATGACCCCTCCCTATTGCTCTACCTAAGGGGCACTCTGTTGCTAACAACCATCTACATTTACTGAGGGAGAGAAATCATAATGAGCTTTACAGAAAAGTGGGACTGGGGAAAGAAGTTATGGAAAAATTCAGCAGAATAGTAAATGTCTCAATACCATTTCATCCAACACTCTTTGGCCTTCCTGGGGGTAATCTTGTTTATATTCCTAGCACAGGAAGAGGAAATAGAACTGAAATTGAAAAACTAATGAGGTTACCCAATAGGAAATACCAGTTCTAACCAATTTCCACCTCAGTAATCAGTAACTCCCTTGAATGAAGCTTTCTGCTGTAGCCCACCTGGGACCCCACAGTGACCCTCACATCAAAGTACTGAAAGGTCCAGGTCATCTCTACTCACCAAGCCCTTTCTCCAACTACCAAGTTGTTATAAGTAAATTATTCTTCCATCCTTAGAGTTGTTTATCCAGGCTTATTTAGAGAAAGAATAAATGTCTCAAAATGTAGAGTTTTTACATTGGTAGACATGATGTATTAGTTTCCTATGGTTGATGTACCAAATTATTACAAATATAATGGCTTAGTACTATACAAACTTATTATTGTACCAGTCTGTAGTTCAAAAGCCTAAAATGTTCTTACAGGCTAAAATCAAGGTGTTAGCAGGGCTGTATTCCTTCTGGAGACATTAGGAGAGAGTCCATTTCCTTACCTTTCCCAGCTTCTAAAAGTTGCCTACATTCTTTGGCTTATGGGCCTGTCCTTCATCTTCAAAATTAACAGTGTGGCATCTTCAAATCTCTCTCCTTCTGCTTCTGTCATCACCGTATCATTGTCTTACTTTGACTCTCCTGGCTCCTTCTTACAAAGACCCTTATGATATTATTAGGCTCACTGGAAAATCCAGGATAATCTCCTCATCTCAAAATCTTTAACTCAATCACATCTACAAAATCCCTTTTGTCATGTAAATTAACATGTTCACAGGTTCCAGGCATTAGAACACGGACATCTTTTTTTTTGGAGTGGGGAGTGGGGGGGATATTATTCAGCTTACCATACATGGGTATTCATTTTTCCAAAGAAACAAAAAAAAAGAATAATCTAAATTCTCCAGGAGAATTGTCTGAAAGTCCAAGTCACAGTCTCATCTCATAAATATTAGTTCAGTCTCTTTTCCCCAATGCTACAGCTACATAATCTAATATCACTGTGCTAACAGAAGCTCATCCACTCTGCAGCCTGGATTCTGCTAATTCAGCTGAAAACCCACAAATTTAGTCAAGCTGTATTTGTGGAAATCTTTCCCAGGTTTACAGGGGCAGAGAGCTAGAACCATAACCTCCTTTGGAACAGGCAAAAACAGAAACAACTTTGTGTCTGACAGTACAGTCAAATATTTTGATGCATAATTCAAGAATCAAAGAAATGGAATTGTAGAATTTGATAAACTGTAGGGTTCCTAGGTGACCTATTTAATGAATTCTCTCACTTTACCAATGAGAAAACTAAGGAGCAGAAAGATGAAGTCAAGCTCACCAGCCTCTGAGTAGCAAACCTGACATTTGCTCTCCTTACCTTCTGCTCCACTGCCAGGAGGGGATGAAGGGAAGAAGGCAGAGAAAAGGGCAGGCAGGCAAGCAAGAAAGAATGAAGGAAGGGAGGGAGGAAAGAAGGACAAAGTTAGAATGATTTGGGCATCCATCCTGCACCAGACATCACATGGGTAACTTTGTTGCACATTATCTTATGTCATCCTAACAAATACCCTGATAGGGGTTGGCCTCATTTTTACAGGTCAGGAAACCAAGGTTCACAGAGATCTGGTATATCCACTCAAATTCAGACACCTAATAGGGTCAACTCTTGATTAATGAGGATAAAGGGAAAGAATGAAAGCCATGTATCATCCAAAACCCTGATTAAAACAAAACTAGTCAGAACCTGGTACCAGATAAATTTATATAAACATATTTTCTTGTAATTATGTCTAATATTTAGAAACACATTTACCACTCCACAGATGTCCGAGGGTGTAAAACTAATCCTAACGCAACTCATTAGGAACACCAAACACCACATGTGTCACTTGAGAAACTGCTAAAATCTTGCTAAAAGTCTAATTTCTACTTGCCTCCAAGTTAACCTCTTTTTTTATGTTATAACAGCACTAAGTTGGGCAGAGAAGTAAGCAGCCTTGGGAGCTTCAGTCTTCCTCTTCCTTCGCTTTCTCACCTCATTTCTCCACTGTGTCTGTGCACAGCTTGAACCCACAGCATTCCAAATTCCCTTTGCCTCGGTAAACTACAGCTTCCTCTTTCAGGCCCATTGTTGAGACTCAGGGCTGGGGTCCAAAACCAACCCGATTGTCTAGATCACCGCAGCAATAAAAGCCTTCAGGTAAGTGGGTGTTTGCACGCATTTGAGATAACATTTATGCTTTAGGTACTTTTAATGTACTTCCTATTAACCCAAAAAACAGAGAATGCAACCGTAAATAATTAAGACATGACCCTGACTGAGAAGCTGGGATATGAACTTAGCTTTCCAGGATTCCCAAACCTCTGCTGCTTACTATTCATGGCCTATAAAGCAGACAACTCCACAGCTCTGTGCCCAATGGTTGGCTTAAAGCCATATGCAAACCCAGCATCGTTTTGAGTTATGAGGCTAAATAGTACCTGTAGGTTGTGCATGAAGTGAATTTTCATTAAAAGAATCACCCGTTGCCTTTTACTTTGAAGATATTTACAGACATGTGTTTCTCAAACAAGTCCCATAAATAAGGTTCTCCCCCTGACTGGAATGCTCCCCCAGCTCCTCTGCCACCCACCCCATCCTATTACTGTATTTCCCCATGTATAAGATGCACCTTTTTTCAAAAAATGTGGGGTCTAAACACTGGGTGCGTCTTATACAGTGGTTGTAGATTTTTGTACTTGCATTTCCCACTTTTTTCACATTTGTTTTTACACTCATTGTTGTAGGTCTTTTTACTTGCATTTCCCGATTTTTTCACGTTTGTTTTTGCACTCATTGTTGTAGGTTTTTTTACTTGCATTTCCCGATTTTTCGCGCTTGTTGTCTTTGCGCTCATTGTTTCGCACTTGTTACCAGTATATTACCCCTTTTGGGATAATATCGAGTTGTCATTTAATAAGCGTGGCATTTCAAATGCCATTGATGGAATTGAGGACGAGGCAATATATGAAGACAGTGATTCATCATCAGACACAGATGAGGACAAGCTAACAGTTGGGAGTTTTGACAGTGATGAGGAGTTGTATGAATTTTATGATGAATAAAACTTGAGTTCAATAACTTTATGTAATACATTTGTTTTCAAATTTCAGGCCCCAAAATTAAGGTGCGTCTTATACATGGGAGCGTCTTATACATGGGGAAATGCAGTATATATGCATGAATGCATGTATATGCACACACACGTGTACACACACACACACACACACACACACACACACACACACCTTCACCTGACTCTTTTCCCTCCTCCTCATCATGTCATCAGGCAAATCTTCCCAGATTATCCAGACCAGGTTCCACCCTGCTCATTCTCATTGTCTCTTAAGCTTTTATCACAGCTGTCAGCTGACTCATCACATTAACAGACTAGGGTCCTGAGGTGCCAGGTTCTGGGGCCAGTCTTCCTGAGTTCTAATAGCAGCTCTGTCTCTTACCGGCTGCGGGATCTTGGGCAAGCTTCTTAACATTCTGCATCTCAATTTCCTCATCTGAAAACTAGAGGTCCACCTCCTAGGATTTGGGGTGGAATATGTGAGATAATGAAAGTAAAGCATTAGGCAAAGTATCTGGCACATAGGAAATCCTATGCCAGTCTTTGCTATTATTATTCATGAGCTGTTGATCTTCCCGCACAAGGCTGTAAGGGGCACAAATTTTCTTAGTGTTCCCCCCTATACTTCCAGTACCTAGTATGTGTGTTCATTTTAGAATGAACACAGATGTGAAATCTCAGAGTTTGCTCTGCCATCACTTAATCTGTCTATGTCATTCATGTACTCAGCCACCTTCACTGTTGCCATCACTACTGGGGCTGCTATTACCACTGCTGATACTAAAGGTGCCCCAGCACCTTTACTGATACTTTCTAATGTCTCTAGTAAAACTGGCTGTGGCTATTTTTCGGAAAAAATAAAATTACATATATACATTTTTATATATATATAGTGCTAGTTCTAAAATATAGTCATTTTAGCGGCAGCAATGTAACAGATATTTGGTTGATTCAGCTTTCATTTCAAAGGTAACAAAAAGCCCCAGCTAAGCTTAGGTGACAATAAAGAAGGTGGAGTTTAAGCTTGGTAAGGAACAAAAGCTACAAAAACCCAACTAGTACAAAATCACAGATACTATCCACCAACGCGGTACAAAACAGTAAGAACAAAATAACAGGAACAACAGTGAAAGTATTGAGATGCTTTCTGGAGATGTCATGAGCACAAGGTCCAGATTCTGACAATCTGGGTTCCAAGCCCAGCACTATGATTTCATAGCTGTGAAATGCTCAGCAAGTTTCTGAACATTTATGGGTTTAGCTTCCTCATCTGAAAAATTAGGATAAAAATAGTACCAGTCTCTGAGTGTTACCATAAGAATTAAATTAAGTACTTTTTTACTTCAACATACCTTCTAATGAAATGCAGCTATCTTATTTATTTGGGACTCTGAAACTGATAGTCATAGTATATAAGACTAAAAGTTTTGATGAAGGGAGTGTTTTTAGAAGACAGTAAAAAAATGAATTACTTTTTATGAAGAACTTGGAACAGTGAGTGGCACATAAAAAGCATTCCATAAATGTTGGTTATTTTTCTTAATTCAGAGTGTTATGACTGTGTTAAATTAACATGCATTAAGTAGAGCACCCGGGACCTGGATGGTGAGCCCTGGTTCAATAAAGGACCACAACAGAAACTGAAATAGAGAAGTTGATTACTCACACGTCCTGGAGGAAGAATATGACAGGCCTTGGGGGGCCACACAGGGAGGTGAAGGCAGGGTGAAGGCAGAGAAAGAGCAATAGGATCTGGACACATGCTTTTATTAGGGTCTGTGGGTGAAGTGCTTTGGGGTTTAGGCTAAGGCCAGATTGGTTGGTTCAAATCAAAAAGTGCCGGGTTTTGGCAAGCTTCATGGGCGTCTTACCTAAGGGGTGAACAAGTGAAAGCCCTAGGAGACGAATGATCACAGGGCTGTTGGGGAAATCATACCAGGAACTTACAATTGCTTATGAATCTTACAATGAGGGGACCAGCGTCAGCTTAAGGTCTCCACAGGCCATTGGCTAAACAAAATGGATGCTGTGGCAGCCATACAATGGAGTAGCTTAGCTAAACTCTCAAAAGAGTTTTATAATCATTATCTCAAAGGGCCAGTGAAGAGAGTACATATGTTGTGGGCACACGTATACAATGATCTTCTTTCCCCCCATCTCACATTATCTCTATACTTTGACACAGTAAGCACACACTCTCTCCGCCCCTTTCCTGGGGCTCTGGTACAAATCCAAGTGTTATGCCTGTTGCTCTGTCACTTGGTGCTGAGGCAGGCATCTTGTACCAAGGCAGGCATCACTACCACCTTTGCAATGCAGAACACGGACATGTAGCCTAGCTTTCCTTCTCACTTGCAGCTTTCCTGTGAGAATAGGAGTTTCCTATTCAGCTTGTCTAATAAACACATAAACAACAATCTCTTACCCATCTTCTAACCCAGTGATTGTCAAACTTGAATACATCTGTAGATCTATAGAAGTCTATGGACTCCTATGTAAGAGACATATTCCAATCTTCAAACTTTTGAAAACACTCAATTTTAAAAATTAGAACTTATCAAAATTTATGAAAGAAGATCTAATTTTCTCTTTCAAATCTCTTTCATTGGTTCAGCAAGTATCTATTTAGTACCTAGTACACACTAGATACTGTGTTAGGCATTATGAATGAAACAATAATCAAATATAGCCCTGATCTTTGCCCTCATGGGGCTAAAAGTCTACCTTGTGATGTGGGTAAAGCAGGTTCAGAGAAGTAGCTTGTCCAAGACTATATACACAGTAAAAAGTAGAACTCTGCCTAAAAAAACATTATTCAAGAAATTTGGAATTTAGAAATCATGGAGATGATTGGTCATACCTGACTAAGGGAAAAGCAAAATAATTCACAAAATCATAGCTTTTTTAATGCATCAAGAGAGCTAAAGACACAAATGAAGCTAAATTAATTAAAATCTAAAAGTTATAATCCCATTCTAGAATAGAGGAGAATAATGAATGCTTTCATCCCTAGTGAACTAGCAGGAGGCAGGATGCACCACAGAGTGGGGAAATGGAGAGACAATATGAGTCTTAATGACCTTTTAAAATCTGTGAATGGACTGGCTTGACATGTTGGAATCCCAGGGAATCCCATCCACACAGACTGAGGCTGCATTTATCCACCAACACTTTACTATAGGCCTTCATCAGGTACAAAGAAGTACCACACTGAAGATTGGGGGAGAAGGTGAAGGGACTAGAAAGTGCAAATTAGTAGTCACAATATAGTCAAAGGGATACGAAACACAGTATGGGGAATGTGACCAACAATATTGTAAAGATTATGTAAGGTGCCAGATGGGCACTGGACTTTTCAGGGTGATCACTTCATAGACTGTGTAGATGCCTGACCACTGTGCTGTACACCTGAAGTTGAAGTAGAATAATATTGAATGTCAACTATAATTAAATATATATATATATATATGTATACCGGACGTGCCAAAAAATGTATACACATGGACACTTTGGTCAGCGTTGTTCAAGCAGTAGTTCGCCATAATCAGAAGTGTCTGGACGCTGATGGTAACCACTTTGAGCAGCTCTTATAATTGCAAATTTCACATTTCAATGGAAAATACAAATTTCAAAAATTACACTGGAAGAAACTGAACATCTAAATAGGCCTATGCCTATTAAAGGACTTAAAGATGTAATCAAAACTCTTTCCACAAAGGAAACTCTAAAGTTCGTTTCACAGGTGAATTCTACTAAATATATAAGAAAAAAAAATACAAACAATAAACAAACTCTTTCAGAAAATACAGGTAACATTTCCCAACTTATTTTATGAGGCCTGCATAGCTCTGGAACAAAAACCTGATGAAGATTTGAAAAGAAAAAACAAAACAAAACAAACAAAAACCAAAGGCCAATATTCTTCATAAACTAAAAATCCTTAAAAAAAAGAAAACCTGAGGGCCGGCCGAGTGGCGCATTGGTTAAGAGCTGGCTTGGGACGCCAGGGGGCCCCGGTTCGGATCCCATATATGAGGGCCAGTGACACTGCCCTCCACAGCTAAGATGCTGAACAACAGCTCAACCTGGAGCTGGGCTGCCATGAGTCGCCGGCCACGGAGCAGGCTGCAGCCCCCTGCTGCAGTGGGCTGCCATAAGCTACCGTGTGTAACCGGCAGCCAGCGTGAGCAGCCAGCAGCCGCAGTGAGTGGCCGTCCAGGAGGCCGGCGACTGATCTGTCTCGCCCGGGAAGAGCACAATGATGGTGCCAACTTGGGCCAGTGAAGCAACATCCTCCACAACTAGACCAAAGAACAAAAGGACAGCAACTTGTCTGTTCCCCTTCCTCCAATTCCCCAGCGCTGTTCCCATCCCCCCATTCCCCAATAAAAATCTTAAAAAAAAAAAAAGAAAACCTGAAACCAGCAATATTACAAAGAAGAAAAAAAAAATGGTCAAGTAGGGGATATCCAAGTAATTCAAGGTTAGTTTGATAGTCAAAAATAAATTAATGCACATCTACTTCTGGCCAAAATGGAGTAGCAAGGACTGGATTTATTTTCCTGTCTGAAACAAACAAATACAGACAAAATATATAAAACAATGGTTTGAAAGTCACTGGATATCAGGATATAAAACATAAGGATCCCTAGATATGTGGTGGGGAGGGAAGAAAGGTAGGCTGAGCCAAGCCCTAGGGCTGGAGTATCTATCTTAAGACCCCAGAGTTTCCAAGGAAAAGGACCCCAGGCAGAGACCAAGCAATACCCTGAGTTGGGGAGACAGTGCTGAGAGTCCAGTAATATGAAGGCAGCAAGAGCTTGTTGCAGAATACCAGAGAAGAGGGAACTGCACAGAGAGGTCTACACTGGGCCCTCCTTGTGTACTCAGCAAAGTGCTGAGCAGCAGACTGTGAGGCAACTCCCCAAGGCCAAGGAAAGAATCACCCCGACGTAAGAATACCCAGCACTCACACAGGCCTGGTAATGCTGCCTTTCCCCACCGTTTAAGATCAGCGACTGCATAGGGACGAGAAAGGTATGGAAGGGTTAAAGGAAGGGGCAATGGAACACTTTTGGGGACAATGTATTTCTATATGTTACCAGCAAACAATTAAAAGGTAAAAGCTAGAAAGCAGTATCATATACAAAAGCATCCTATAGCACCTAAGAGCAACGTTAATGAAAGCTATACAAGAACTCTACACTGAAAACTGCAAAACACTTCTGATGAAAGTTAAAGGATTGATAGGCGAAAAAGTCAGGAATCATATGACTTCACTCATATGTGAGATATAAAACTGAAAACAACAAAGGAACAAGACAAACAAATAAAGAAACAAAAACTCATAGACAGGCAACAGTTTAGTGGTTACCAGAGGGTAAGGGGGGAGGGAGGGTGGGAGAAGAGGGAAAAGGGGGTTAAATATATGGTGATGGAAGGAGAACTGACTCTGGGGGTTGAGCACACAAGGTGATACATAGATGATGTTTTATAGAAATGGAGAGTTGAAACCCATATAATTTTACTAACCATTGTCACCCCAATACATTTAATAAAAAAAGATTTGATAGATATAACATACATAGAATTGAATTTTCAACATCATTGTTATCCATTCTCCCCAAGTTGATCTATACATTCACTACAAACCTTATCAAAATCCCAGCAGTCTTTTTTGAAGAAATTGACAAACTGATTCTAATATGTATATGGAAATACAAATGACCTAGATTATACAAAATAGTTCTTAAAAAGAATAAAGTTGGAGGGCTTACCACTCTAAATGCTATCAGAAAATGCAGTATTGGCTTAGGGATAACATGGACAAATAAAATAGAATACAAAGTTCAGAAATACACCCAAACCTATATAGTCATTTGATTGTCAATCAAGACACCATGTAAATTTATTGGGGAACACTATCTTTTTGTACATGGTACTGGAATGACTGGATATCTATGCAGAATAAAAGTAAAGCTCAATTCCTATCTCACTCCTGCACAAAAACTAACGGTAGATGTAACGCAGACCTCCACATAAATGCTAGGACCATAAAGTTTATAGGAAAAAAGCATAGGACAATATTTTCAAGACCTTAAACTTGGTAAATGTTTTGCAGAGAGAACAAATCAAATCACTAACCATAAAAAAAGGATATCTTGTCCAAAATAGAAAGTATAAAAAGTCTCTTTACCACCAGCCACAATACTCTCCCTACTCCCTTCTCCAATACAGTAAGCTCTTTATAAGAAATTGGTGGTGGGGTTGGGGGTGGTGTTGCTTGTAGCACTAGTGGTAGAGAAGGAAGAAATATGAGTACAGTACAAGTAGATGGGGAGAGAGGAGAAAAAGATAAAGAAAAGAAAGTAGAGAAGCTAGCTATTTCTCTACTAAAGGAGAAATACGAAAAATTCCCACTTTTCATTACTGCAAACGTTACAATGAACAGCCCATCCATGCCTCCTTATGCACATGAGCCAGCATATCATTAAAGAAAAGTGGAATGTGATGCTCACAAAAAAACTGCCCTCAAAAATGCTTGCAGCTAATTAGAGTCTATGAACAAATAAGGCATTAAGAAAACATAAAAGATATAGCTTCTGCAACAGCACTGCAATTGATTCCCTTCTTAAGGTTTAATACATGTTAAGTCATGGTTGTGAAAATGCCCACAGTTTAGTGAGAGGTCGACACATGTACAAATAGTCACGTCATGATGGGGTGAGAAGTACAGTACAGGTATAGAGAAGTACAGTAAGTTTACGCAGGAGCAAAAAGCAGAAAGTCGTCTAAGAAAGTAAAAAAAGGTTCACCAAACAAGTTTGTTTTGAAGTGAATCTTAAATAAGCAATCTGCCAAACAGAGACATGGAAGAGGGAAGAACATAACGTATCACCAAAGGGTGAGTAAAACTGTCTCTTCACATGCCATCTGGGTATAGGTTCCCAGGCAGCATCAGGAAGACCACAGATGCTAGGCAGAGCTGGAAATATTCTTCAACCAATTCTGCATTTTACAAATGATGCATCTGAAGCCCAAGCCCGGACTGATTTTCCTCAAATCATAAACTTGTTATTGAAAAACTCAAGGGCAGAATTCACTTTTAGTTCACTATTTTTCTACTAAAATGAGCTGCCTCCATGAAAAAACAAGAAAAGTTAAAAAAAAAAAGGACTCGTCTAATAAATATCCTTTTATCCCAAATACATCAGGTACAAAATAAATACTATTTTCAAACAATATACAGAGATAATTTTATGGTGTCTATAAAATTCTAAAAAGTCTTCTGATTTAGAATGTTTTGCTAAAATGGCTCTTTTAGTCTAATTTTTTAAAACTGACACTCCGTGAATGCTTTGTAGAATAACTCTGGATTTACCAGGATATTATTAGTAAGTAGAAACAATCAATTATTTATAAAATTATCAGGTTACATGTTGAATGTGCACTAGATGCAATACACTGAGCCACTCCAAAGCAGAACAGAGCACATAAGACATTACAACTTGGCATCCATTACCTACTACTCTGCAGTATATTTGTATTACTTAGTGGTTTAAGTCATAAGATAGACTATCTGAAATATCTGGTTTATATTATGGCTCCACTTACTTGCAATGTGATCTTGCCCAAATTATCAAACCTCTTTAAGCTTTGATTTCCTCCTCTATAGAATGAAGTAATATTACCCAGCTTTTGAGTTGTAGTGAATATTAAATGAAATAAACACAAAGCATACAGCATATTGTTTGATACATAGTCAGTAGTCATCAATAGGTATTGGTTGACATCATCCTAATCACCATTTTTATCATATCCATCTTGTCATGGTGGTCTAGGTGCAGGTCTTAGCTTGGGTTCTCTAGAAAACAGAGACTGAATTAAGATTAAGGCTGGTGCTTTCTTTGTGATGTAAAAATTGGGCAGTGAAGTAAGGAAAAAGGGGAAATGAGGCAAGGAAGGATAGAAAGTCATGCAAAATGACTTGTTACCCTGCTGGCTACTGCTTCATAATGAGTTGTAAAAAGACACAGTAGAGGCAGCCGGTTGGCTCAGGTGGTTAGATCACAGGCTCATTACACCAAGGTTGCCAGTTCGATCCACACATGGGCCAAGGAGCTGNTCAAAGAAAAGAAAAATTATGTTGGCACAAAAACCTGTATACACTAGCTATTAGTTTGTAATAGCACAGAATTGGGAAATAACCCAGGTGTCCTTTAACAGGTAACTGGTTAAACAAATGGTGGTACATCCATACCATAGAACACTATCAGCAACAAAAAGGAATGAACTATCCATACATACAACATCTTGGATGAATCTCAAGGGAATTGTACTGAGTGAAAAAAAAAGCCATTTCCAAAAGGTTACATAGTGTATGATTCAATTTATATAGCACTTTTGATATGACAAAGTTCTAGAAATAGAGAACAGATTTGTGGTTGCCAGGGGTTAAAGAGAGGGTGGGAGTAACAATGAAGTAGGTATGGCTATAAAAAGACAACTAGACAGATCCTTGGGATAATGGAAACATTCCGTATCTTGACTGTATCATGTCAATATTGTGGTTGTGATATTGTACTACAGTTTTGCAACATGTTATCATTAGGGGAAACTGGGTAAAGGGTACAGGGGATCTCTATTATTTCTTACAAGTGCATGTGAGTCTACAATGACTTCAAAATAAAACACTGAATTACAAAAAAAGATATTTAACACCTAAGGCACTGGAATTAATACAAACAGAATGAAGACTCCATAAAGGACATTAAACACCTACTACAAGAAAAGATAAGTCCACTACTGCAGTGCAAACTGTATTTTGCATAGATGCCAAAGGGACCCAGAGGAAAAGCACTGAACCTAGAGCTGGGATAAGGGGATAGAGAAAGCTGCTCAGAAAAGGTGATGCTGCAGCAGAGACTTGAAGGATTAGTAGGAGTTATCCTGGCAGAGAGAGGGGAGAAAAGGGTGGAGGGCATTCCAGGGAGAGGGAGCAGCACGTGCAAAGGCAAGCACATGGGAAATACCATGGTGCACACAGGAAACTGAGCAGTCTGGTGTGTTGTCTGGTGAGCAGTCTGGTGCGCATGGTGGGGAAGGGAGCTGAGACAGACAAGGCTCATCTCAAGCCTAAGGCAGGGTCTAGATCTTGAAGGTATGTTATTTTAATGGGCTTGAAGTACATCCTATAGGGGATAGCCAGAGATTACAGGCTTGTCTGTATCTGTGTCTTTATAGTAATAAATAAGGTTTAGGTGTAAAAGATATAGCTGGAGCCTGGATTGTGAGTTGAAGTTTGGGACCAGAAGGAGCTAGTGTAATATGATAAGGATTTAAACTATAGTAGTGACAACAGGAATGAAGAAAAGGGTGGATTTGAGACTTAACAGAGACAGAATCCAACAGTATATGGTGATTGGTTGAATGTAAGAAGGGACGATAAGGGGAAAATCTGGGGCATGATTGCAGATGAGTAGAGGTAGGATGCTGCTCACCAGCCCAGAGAAAACATCACTAATAATAATTACACTCTACATTTCAAGTCAGCTCTCCCAGGAGCCATGACTTAGCCACTGAAAGAGCAACCATTTACCTGAAAATACGAATCTAGAACAATCAACTGCAAGATGTTCTAATAAAGTTAAAGAACTTTAAATTTTAAAGAAATCGTCCCTGCATCTAATCAAAAGAGCGTATGATTCATACAGAAAAGAAAATTCAATTATCATCAGATTCCATAGCAACGATGCTTTATGTTGTTGAAAATGCATTAAAACAGGGATGTAAATAAAGTACAGCATACTGAATATAGTCAATAATATTGTAATAACTACATATGGTGTCAGATGGGTACTAGACATACCAGGGCAATCATTTTGTAAGTTTTATAAATGTCTAATCACTATGTTGTACACCTGAAACTAATAGAATATTGTATGCCAACCATAATTGAAAAATAAAATAAACTTATAAATGTATTAACATATTTAAGATACAGACAGATTATGTAAGTCAAAGATATTAACCTTTAAGTAGGAAGGACCCAGACAAACTTTTATCAACATATAAGAACTCAAAGAGTATTGTTCCCACAAGCCTTCTCCAAGGAATTTCCTAAAAAAACAACTGGCAGGCAACTAAAATGACTTGGAGACATTAACATAAGGACTAGTACTGAGTATTAAATGTGTTGCCACTTGTAGAACTAAATGAGGGTTACAAGAGAAAGGGTATAGCATATAATGGCTATTGATCTAATAATGCAGTAGTGTAGATACAGTACAACTATAAAAACAAAATGGGGGAGAGGGGAGAATGGGCACAGAATATGCAAAATGATTAACTGTTTTCAGTAATCATAATTGGTGGTGATAATACTGGTATTGTAATCTGATATTGTGTGTATAATGTGCGATAAAACAAGTAAGTCATTATGTGATGTTCTACTTAGATCATCCATGCATCCTTGACAACCAGGATTTCTCAGTGAAAACTCTATAGTGCTGAATTTTAATTGGAAATATCACTATGAACTCACATGGTATCTAATCTTTAAATACAAATATTTCAATGAGTATACCTCGCACCCAGATTATGGTTTTGAAATACTATTTTGCATTAAAGAAAGCCAAAGTAATGCTAGATTCCTAGGGCAGCTGTAACAAATTACCATGAATTTGGAGGCTTAAAAAACAACAAAAATTTATTCTCTCAAAGTTCGGGAGGCCAGACATCTGAAATCAAAGTGTCAGCTGGACCACACTTCCTCTGAAAGTTCTAGGGGAGAATAATTCCTGGCCTCTTCCAAGCTCTGGTGCCTTCCGGTGCTCTTTGGTCTCTAGCAGCTTAACTCCAATCTCTGCCTCTGTCTTCATACGCCATTCTCTGTGTTTGCCTGTCTTATTCTCATCTGTCTTTTATAAGGACACACATCATTCGATTTAGGACCCAACCCAATCGAGGCTGAAGTCATCTTGAAATCTTTAACTAAACTGCATCTGCAAAGACTGTTTCCCAAATAAGGTCACATTCACAGGTTCCAGGAGGACATATATTGATCATCTCTTGAGAGCATGCTTTTCCAGCAATAAATTTCCTAATTTTAACATCCTTTGTGATCTGGATAGTTTGAGAACATCCCAAGTCATCAAGTGCTTATTTCATCTTGCTTAAATTCCTCCCATTCATCTCTTTCCTTCACATTTTACTATAAGCAGCAAAGGGAAACCAGGCTGNCATAAGCAGAAACATAATTAATCACATGATTTATTAATTTATCCATCTATCCTGCAAACCAGCCAGCTGGCCAACGATACTTATTAACAACCTATTATAGGCCAGATATTGTGCTAAGCAGTTAGGGATATCAAGAAGAAATGATCCGTGTCCACAAGAAATTCATAATATTGTAGGTAAATATCTTTTATTGTATACCACCAAGAAAAATATTTGACCATATATATCCAGTACCACAAATGTATACTTCTTTACTTATAAATTATAAATGAGTAATACTGTACTAATATAGTGTATGTATGTATAATACAGTTGGCCTTGATCAACATAGTGGTTAGATGCACCGACCGCTCATGTAGTCAAAAACCCAAGTATAACTTTTGTCTCCCCAAAAACTTAACTACTAATACCCTACTGTTGTCCAGAAGCCTTACCAATAACATAGTCAAATAACAAATATTTTCTATGTTATATGTATTATATACTGTATTCTTACAATAAAGTAAGCTAGAGAAAATGTTAAGAAAAATCTTAATTAAGGAAGAGAAAATACATTCACAGTATTTACTGAAAAAAATTTGAATATAAATGGACCCATGCAGTTCAAACCCATGTTGTTCAAGGGTCAATTGTATATATAACAACACTACTATATTCATATAGTATATATCTATAGGTAGATAGAAAGATAAATTATATCAGAAAAATATACACAAACATTGAAGTGAAATGAAAAATAAATAGCTCTAAATAGAGTAAGAGAAAGAGTTGAAAATAAAGAAGCACACCCTTATTATAACAGCAGCCTCAGGGACAGTATCCAAGAAGACAGATCACTGCCCTTGGGCTAATGTGAGCTCTACTAGGCATATCAGTGGTCATTGTGGTCTATTCTGCTGCCTACCCCAACCTGCCCTGTTCCATCATGATAAATGCAGCATGCAACATTTCAAGGTTTGAGAGAGCAAATTAAGTCTGCTGTGGAAAATCCAGGACCTCCTTAGTTTTAATTTTATGTGGAATTTAAAAGAGACTTCAGGAAACTGATTGAAGCTTAAGTAGAAAAAAAAAAACAACATATCACTCACAAGGTCTTTTTTTGTAGTCATTAATAACATAACAATGAAAAGCCAAATTCTGCCACATTATTGGCAACCATCTTTCCCTCACTAAAAAGAATGATCTGATCATTGACAGATGCTAAGACTCAGTGGTTTGAATCACACCATGTGTTACAAATTAAAAGGGCTAAAATCACAACAACGCTAATCTGGAAAAGAACAGGACAGACACAATTGTTAGGAGTTGCAGGACTAATATTTAAAAGGAACCCACATATTATTAGCACAAAAAAGGTGTGCATAAAATTAGATAATATAGTAATCCTTCAGCAAGTCTTGGTCCACTCTGCATAAAGCTTTAAATGGAAAAAAGTATCTACAATATGTTTCTATTTGTATTAAAAATATATAGTTTACACATAAGAAAAATTATAAGAATATACACTGAACTGCTAACATTATTTGTATATGGGAAGAGATTGGATTAAGGGAAACTTTTACCTTCTTAAACATCCATGTTCCTAATTTGAATTTTTATAAGGGTAATGTACTATTCTTATAATCAGGAAAATATGTGACTATTTTTAACAAACAAACAAACAAACAAATCCTATTGAAAGAAATCACATTATAATGTAATAGAAAACATACTGAACTAAAAAATCAGTAGACCTGGGTTAAAAAAAAAATCAATGCTGCCACTCACCAGCCATGAAATAGATGGTCATTAATTTTGGTGCTGGTGCTG
>NW_017731823.1:800474-802797 GCF_001890085.2 Hipposideros armiger
GAAGCACAGAAGAGAGAAGGAACTTCTCATCCATCTTCTAAGCTTAAGCTTACCTTTCAAAAAATACTCTTTGTTTCAGTTTTCCTGAAGGAATAGGACAAACTATATTCTTTTATGCTAACACTAAAGGGAAAGCTGCAAAGCCATTCAAAAAGTCTGTAAACTGAATTATCAGGTTTTCTTATTTTTAAAAAAAAACTTTAAAAATCTAATTTCTAGTGGGCAGGCTGATTAATATTTAGGAACTTCAATTCAGATATAGATGATAAATTGATTTTTGTTTTAACCTTAGTATAACTCTAAAATCACTTGTTTCTCAGCCTGTCTCCATGTAAGGCTCCTGTGAAGGTCTCCGGGGGGACATTCAACAGGAGAAGAGTGACATCTGCAGGAGTGCTGGGTCACTACAGGGTGGAAACCACCAGAGTTCTCCACAATCCACTTGTCAGGGCACAGATTCCACACTCAGCAAGTTGCCTGGCATACAATAAACTCAACGAGTGATTATTGTTGCTTGTGTGATGGTGGTGTTATATGCTTTTCTGCATTTCTTTAAATTAAAAAACAAAAACAAATAACCCCTGAGGAAGAAAAGTGCCAGAGGCTATTGAAATGATTCAGATTATTGTTTGTTTTTCATAGGAACCCTTCCAGACAGATGAGAGCCTATCTTGTTTTTAAAGACCTCATAAAAAGAAATTCCACAGACTCCCACATCCACTATGGCTCTACAATCTTCAGCAGGGCCAGGCTTAGGGAAGTTAGTTAAGCATGTAAATTCAGTTTCAGGGACTCTCCTCTTTTCAGAATAGACAACACCTGCCATTTTAGAGCACATATTTCTCATCTGTTCAATAAACATTTGTTGTGAACCTACTGTGTTCCAGGCACTGTTACTTAGCCTGGGTTCAATGGTGAACCAAATATATTTCCTGTCCTTAAAAAGTAAACAGTCTNAAAAAAAAAAAAAAAAAGCCCAAAAAACAATAACAAAAACACAGCAGGTGCTTCAGCAGAAAGATCTGTTTGGCCATACAGGACTCCTTCAGATAAGCTACGTGGCTGTGTGTGGAGTCGTCCACGGGAAAGTGGAAGAAGGAAACAGGGGTATTTACTTTCTCCCTCCTGTCCTCAGTTTCCCATTGGTCAACGTTTGCTCCGGAATTAGCACACCACACTTCAGGGTTACACCATCCAGCTCTTTGGGAGGCCACTGAAGATACCAAACACCACAGGCAGTACTGTGAGATTTCACCCGAGTCTAAAAGTGATAAGAAGACTCAGAAACTCTTAGTAGCAGCCAGTAATACCTGACTGCACTGCAGCAACCACAGATAGTGACAGTATGTGTCACTGTCACACCGTTGACAGCATGGTCTGGGAAATCAGCATGCTGAGGGAATCTGAGGCAGGACACGGAGCTGTGTCGGATATACTCTGGATCTCACATACCAACAGCCTGAAACTAGAACCTCTAGTAAAGATGCATTAGTCATGTTTTGCTACAATAATGCTGCATAACAAACAACCATCAAATTTTATTGGTTTAAAACAAAAAATATTTCTTTCTCCTGCACAGGTCTGCGGGTTGGCATGAATTGACTGGGCTCAGTTAGGTTCAATTTGGCCATGTTCAGGTTGTGTCCTCGTGTCTCTGATTCTGGGACCCAGGCGAAAGGAGCTGTGGCTACCTATGGCATGTCCCTCCCATGGCAGATGGCAAGACGAGCATGAGGGAGTGCAATGGAACCTTGTCATGCCTCTTAAAGCCCAGGCTCAAAGACGGCACGTTGACACTTCTGTGAAAAGCAGCAGCAATAAGTCACAAAACTCAAGCTTATTGTCCACATTCTTCTTCTAAAATCCTCAGCAGTGCCCCGAGCATAACCACCCCCATTGTTATTTTCCATTTCTTCAGGGTAATTTGTATTTATTTATACCTAAAGGACTATGGGTATTTATTTTACCTAATCTGGTTTTCATAATCACATCCTGAATCCTTTCAGGTATCTCTCCTTCTAAGCCATCTTCTTGTATTGAAATCTGATTATTGAACACCGCTTGAGTTCTACTCCATGAACAACAGCACATGTTCCTGTTCACACCCCGGAGACAAAGAACATGGAGAGAAATGTAGAACTCCAAGTACTATGCATTCATGAACTGGAATGAAAAGTTCCTAAGCAGTAGAGTTCCTGGTACCAAGAATAGCCTGCCTGTTCTCTAGCCTTCTTCCAAGCCCATGTGCCCATGTGTTTGCTTAGTTAATATGCTCAACTTTTTGTCTTTTCTTTCCTTTTTTTTTTTTTTTTACTACTGCCAG
>NW_017731823.1:805737-886145 GCF_001890085.2 Hipposideros armiger
GTTACACATTCTAAGCCCAATATTCTTCACAGTTTGGCATGAATTAACTAAAATATGCACTTGCCTAAGTCATTTGAGCACTCTAGATTAATCAAGAAAGTTTGGGCTCCAAAGCAGATCTTTCCCCTCCTAAATTAGGTGGTTTTGCTGGATAGCCAACTCAGAAATCCCAATAACTGTTAATGCTCTATTTTATATTTTGATATCAATAATTTATTTATGTTACAGAGGAATTGGGAAAGATTGGGTGCTGTCCTGTGCATTTAACAGCTTCCTTGGTCTCTACTCATTAGATGCCAATAGCACCCCTCTGGTTCCCCAGTGTGACAAACAAAAATATCTCTTGACATTGCTACATGATCCCTAGGGAGCAAAATTACCTCCAGTTGAGAATTACTAATTTAGGCTGTTAGGAGAACAAAAAAGAATCAAGACTTAGACAAAAGATCTCAGAGAAAGCAGTATGGGTGAGCAAGATTTTGCCCCACTCCCAACCCTACCCCAAAAACAAGGCCAGAAAAATATTCCCTACTCTGAATGATGTGGACAGTCAGAGAAGAAATGAGAACATGCATCAGTAATGAACTCTTATCCCTTCCTTGGGCCACGTCTTGGAGTGGTGGAACACCCCCAGAGAGGTGTGTGGAGTTCGAGAAGAGAGGAGACTTGCAATCTGTTGTCCTAGTGAAGTCCTGGAAGGAGCCAATATCCCAGAGAAGAAATAGCTGTGGAATATATCTACACAAACCACAGCATGGCATGGGAGCAGCACGATAGTTCCTGGTCACTCAAGAGTGGCCTGGAAATAGTGGAGAAAACAGCAGACCAGACGGGGCCACATAGATGGGAGCAAAGGTCATCTCTGCAGCAACCAGAGAGGAGCACTGATGGTGGACCAGGCCAATGAGGGACAGCCCAGGGACACCAGCGTGGCTTCTGTTGTTAAGGATCTGATGAGCCTGCCCTTGACATCACATCTTGCTGCTACTTACAGCCACTCCGGAGAAAGGGGAGGGATTCCCCAAATTATGTGAGGTTAATTTTCTGCTACTCCAACTTAAAACGGGGCTATATATTTGTTTCCTAGGGCTACCATAACAAATTACCACAAACTGGGTAGCTTAAACAACGGAAATTCATTTTCTCACATTTCTGGAGGCAAAAAGTCTAAAATTAAGATGAAAGCAGGACTNGGAAAAAGTCATGATGTATTTTTTCTATGTTTTTCGTTGCAAAAATGCATCATGACTTTTCCGACAGCCCAACAGATATAGAGATATAGAGATATAGAGATATAGATGCAGATACATTGATATAGCTATAGACATATCTATAGATATGTCTATAGCTATATCTCTAAGATGATAGAAGCTTTCTCTACTACTGCGCTCTTCACGTCCTTCTGAGATCTCATCAGAACTGCTATTAACATCCATATTTCTACCAACCATCTCTTCAAGGAAATCTAGGCTTTTTGTATCATTTTTACCTCACAATTCTTCTAGCCTCTCTCCATTACCCAATTCCTAAGCTACATCCACATTTTTAGCTTTTGTTACAGCAGCACCCCTCTTTCCAATACTAAAATCTGTATTAGTTGCCTAGGGCTGCCACAAATTTGGTGACTTAAAAACAACAGAAATTGATTCTCACAGGGTTCTGAAGGTCAGAAGTCCCAAGTTGGTGGGGTAGGCCACTCTCATGCTGAAGGTTTTGGGGGAGAATCCTTCCTTGCCTATTCCAACGTATCGCGGGTCCATGGGTTCTGTGGCTTGTGGTAGCATGACTGCAATCTCTGCCTCTGTCTTCACAGGGCCTTCTTTTGTGCCTGCATACCTCAAATCTTCCTCTCCTTTCTTTATAAGGACACCACCAGGCGTTCAATTTAGAGCCCACCCTAAATCCAGGACAATCTGGCAATCTTAAACTGAATTACAGATGCAAAACCCTCTTTCAAAATAAAGTCACATTCAGAGGTACCAGGAGTTAGGACTTGGACATATCTTTTTGAAGGTGACAGTCCATCCCCTACAAAAGCTTTTTGGGGAAATAACTGATTACAAATTTGGAGCAGTACATGCACATGATGAGCCAGGACATGCCAGGTAGAAAAAATCTATAGGCTCCTAAGATCATGTCATAAGAACTCAGGGGCCAATTTGAAGAGGCTCCCACTGACCAAAGATGAAACAATTTGAGCATCACAAAAGACATCTGCACTGAATTGAAAATGATCAAATATCTTTAAATTCATGAGTTCTAAGTAATTTTTTAAATTGAATTAGTTACCTCTAATGAAGGTAACAGGGAACCAACTTGCTACCTTGAAGCCTAGATAAATAAAATGAAAGAATCAAGCATTTATCTTGCTTTTCCTATATGAACTATACCACTGGGTAACAAAATAGTAGATAAAGAGTATATCCTTATGAAAATTGTTCCAGTTAACATATGGAAACAAAATGACAGAATTTCATTATCACTGTTTTGCAACTACCATAAATTAATGGATCTAGGCATTGAACATCAATGGTGGTAACATCAAGAAAGAACAAAAACCAGACATTGTGTGTCTCCAGATGAAAGAACACCTTACCACCTACTGTCTTGCCAAAGGGATCAAACAGGGGTCTGATCAAGCCTCTGGATCCCACTGCCAATTTGCAGCAAACACAGAGGACTGAGTGACATATTGGACTGTATCATGATTCTGCAAACAGCAGAATCCAGACTATGAAACTCTATGAGTTCTTTCACAGACAAATTGCAAGCACTGAAAGGAATGAAGAATCTGCACATACTAAAAAAGAACTTAAGGGATATATATAGTTTTTAAAAAATGGGCAGACTAAAACCACCATGTCAAGGGATGAACACTTGAATAACAAAACCATCGAGAAACCCAAGGGGGTGACTTTTTGAATTAAAAGTCAGGACATTGGTTACTCTTGGAGGAAGGATGGGACTATGGTATGGAACATGAAGGAGATACCAGAGTGGCTGGCGAAGTCTTATTTTGTTGTGGTTTATTTATTTTTTTGTATCTGTATTTTTATTTTACAAGGAAGAGATTTTTGTTTACAGTGTCCATTGAGTTTAGCATTACTGACAAAAGATGTTTCAAAAGAACTACAGAACATAAGTTAGATTGCAGTGAGATAAGGAGCCCAAGGGAAGTTGGAAATGGAGACAATACATGTATACTATTGTTTCTAGAAGTGTGGCTGAGAACGGAAGGAGGGAGAGCAACAGTTTTAAAATGACATAGGGCAAAAAGAGGGAGGTTTTCTCTTTTCTGTTTGCTTGTTTGCTTTAAAATGAATGAGACCTGAACATGTTTATGTGCCAAAGGGAAAGGGGAATACCAAGGGAAATGTTGGAGGAGATACATCTGAAAGAAAGATAACTGACAGAGCAAGATCCAGGAGAACAAGGGAAATACAATCTAAAAACTAGGTAGCTGGCTGCACTTATGTAGGAGGCTTAAAGAGGCCATATCTACTGAGCCAGAGGAAAGGGAACAAAGCAGCTTTAATTTCACGTGAGCTTAGAGATGGAGGTCTGGCAGCAGAAAGCTGAGGAAGTTCCCACTCTCTGGTCTCTGTTTTCTCTGTGAAAATAGGAAGGAGGGACTCTGCTAATGTAGGTGGCAGGTGGGGAGCATACAGTATCCAGTGAATGCTGAAATTATCCAAAGTGGTGTTCAAAGTTCCATAGAGACTGTAAACTGAACTTGCAGAGCTAACCAATCCATGCCATTTTGTCATTCTTTTTGGGAACTTGGGTGTAGTGTGTAGAATTAAAGAAGGCATAGTTAGATTGATAAGGAAAAGGAAAAAAAAAAGGAAAAGGAAAACATATCTTACATACCCAAATGCTCCATGCAGCCCCCATCTCTCTCTATCCCAGCTTATTGGAAACTATCCCATGAAACAAGGCACAATCCAAGTTTTCCAAAACTGCAGATGCCTGTAGAATACAGACTGACTCATAGCAATATTAAAAATTCAGTTTCCTGGCTCTTGGGCCCACAGGAGAATGTAGGACTTTCAGTTCCTTGGGAACTTCCTCCCCACCTCCCACCACAAGTGTCTCTAAAACCCAAGATGTGTCTCACAGGCGCGCATGATGGGGCACTGCCATTTTCCATCTATCTCTTACTGGGTGGTTCAGCTCCCTCATCCTGTCACTTGAAGAGCACTGAAGTTTCCTGCCAGATGCAGCTGTTGATCCCCCACCTATCACCAGGTGCTGGAGCTCCCACCAGGTGATATTCCTCTACTGGGCATGCCACTGAAGTCTTCTGTCATGACTGAACAGCCAGAGCCCTCAAAGTGCCAAAATGCCATGGTTATCTGCAGGGAACTGCGCCCTCTCCCGTTTGTGTTATCGTCTGTTAGAGGTGCTCCAAAGCAGCGTTGCTCCTGCTTCCATTGTCTTACAAACCTAAGTGGAAGAGCTCTTTCAGTTTTTTTACTCATAGAACTTTTTTCTCTCTCTAGGATTCAGACATGGGTTATTGCTACAACTATCTTTTAATATTTATCCATTCATTTCACAAGTGGGGTTTTTTAGTGTTTAGTACTAAGGGGTACTTAATTTAAAAATTAAACCACATAAATGAACTAGAGAGAACTGAAGTGGGTTGTAAATTATTGAAGTCAGTCCGGATGTCGTTTTGCAACAGGTTTCATGGGCACGTTGTTGACAATCAAAGCAGCTGCCATTCTTAGTTCTTGACTCAAATGCGGCACCATTACCATAATTCAGCTACTTGCTCTGTTTCTGATAATCTCTGAGCATATTTCTACTTCCGTTTTAAATTCCAGGCTACAGGCTCTCTTCTCATACCTGCAGGTCAAATTCCCAAGAACGAAATTGATGGGTCAAGCTAACTACCATTGCTTTTGTGTGGACAATTGTGTCAGGACATCTCAGGGGCCACTGACTCATCTTGGGATCAGCGGTGGCCACAAAGTAATGGCATATGGTCCCAGCAAGAATGAGCGTCTCATAAGACACTCTCAGACATGAATTTCCTCCACTAGGAAATGAGAATTCCTGTACACAGTAACCTTCAGCAGAGATAATGTACTGGGTACACAGTAAGCTCTCAAATATTAGTTTAGCTCTATGGCTTCAAAAAAAAAAAGTTTCAATTCCTTTACATGACACTTAAGTCAATTGAGGAGATATCTCAATTTATCTTTCCAGTTTTATCTATTAATGTACCTTCCCTTGAAATCTAATAATAGCATTTGTTGGATGCTAACAATATGCCTGGCACTTGTCTAAGAGTATTACATGGACTCACTCATTTAATCCTCATAGCAAAAAGTACTGTTATTATCCCTATTTTACCAATAAGAAAACTGAAACACAGAGAGGTTAAGTTGCTGCACAAGGGCCTATAGCTAGTAATCAGCTGAGCAAGAATTCAAACCCAAGTAATATGGATTCAAAGCTCAGAACGTAATCACTAAGNCTTCTTTTTCCTTCACTGTCCCCCACCTCCTTTTTCAGGTTCTCATCCGTTCTTCTTTAGAAATAGTTTATGCTGGGAACTTCCCATAATCTTCCTCACTCCCAACAAAACTAACGGCCTGCGCTTCCTTTTCTCAGTTACAGTCTAGGTAGGGACGAGCTAACCTCGTCAACTATTCCATGCCGGTTGTTAATGGATCCCACCACCACGGTACTTTAAACACATTTTAATGGGGTCTGCCTGAAGACACAATGGCACTTAGGCCTTTGTGGGAACTGATGGAGACAATATTCTGAGTGAGGCAGGGCCCTGCAGTGCAGCCCTGCTTCACTCGGGTGGTACCTGGTCTCCCAGAGAAAACAGCCAACCTTGACTTTTTGGTTTTATGCCACTGTTTAGACCTATTTCCTGATTAGCCTCAATAGAGTTGAAGAACATATGCCCAATTACCTTTTACTATCAAGTAGCTCCTTTATTAAATTCCCGTTAAATGTAAGTCTCTTCTCATTCTTCTCTCTGCCTTGAGCTCCCCACAGTGATCCAAAATTTCCACTGAAAAATGCAAAATTATGTCAATTTGCACTTTTCATCTATTCTGCATATTTTCTTAAATTTTGCACAGCAAAAGGCCAGATGATAAAGTTACCACTTCTCGTTTTCAATTTCCTAAGATCAGATACAAGGCAATTAATAACCTGCTATTCCTGCTTGTTTTAAGAGGCTGTGTCTCTAGGTAATTACTGACCTGTGCTCTGGGCTATTCTGCAAGTTGGTGTTTGTTTAGGATTCTGGGCCTTGGTGGTGGTGATACTGTTCCTGACAGCATTTAATTACTAAAAATATGTTACTGTTCTCAAGAAATACAAATTAAGACACACGATCCTTTCACTTAGTTGAACTGAACTGTAGTGGGTGTACTTGCATTATTACTAAGAAATAAGAAGTCAAGAAAAAAAAGATAGGGTTTGTGTCTCAAGATGTCAACATTTTCAATGGGGCATAAGTTTATGTAGATTAATATCTATCTCTAATCTTAAGAAAGCCCATTGGCAGTCTGCACCAACTTCCCTTGACTATTTCCTCGGCTCTGATTGTTTTTTTACTTTCTCTTTCAAGTCTCCTGGACAAAAAGTGATCTGTAACAATCCCCTACAAACATGACCAAAATATATAGATAAGCCTTGGGAATGTATTGCTCAGGAAATTTAAAATGCTACAGGAGAAAGGAATTGAGCGTTATTGATGCCTTTCCTACAGCAGGCACTTGGTATATTTGATCCTCTTGATAGCCTGTCAAGTCATTTAGGTTGTTTAAGACGATTCTCATCTAACAGATGAGACTATCAAAGCCAAGAGAGATTCTGTAACTTGCCAGGAAGTGATACTGGAGATTCAGCCTCATGTCCATTTGGGTCTAGAGCACATGCGCCTTCCATGATAGCTGCAGATCCTTATTCTAAGTGCTGGTGTGAATTTCAAATGAAAAGAATGGCTTGGTATTGAAATGTGACAAAGCTACCAAGAAGGCATGCACTCTGATGGAGCTCCTCAAAACGGAACACTGTAATGGAGCACCAGAAAAACAGAAAAACATTTCAAAAGGACTTGTGGTTATATATTTAATATACATTAGTGATTAACAAGCTATGTGTATCATCTGTGGAGGCTTTTAAGTGTAATTTTCAAAGTGCAGCCATTTGGAGATTAGACATTATAATGCAGCATCTGTACATCATTTGTGAGGAACCAGGCATCACTACTGCTATAAATACAGTTTAGGCTAAAAAACCCTGACTCCTAGAATGATGAAGAAGCTGATCACACTTAAGCCTTATTGATTTCTGCTCTGTAGCATGCTGCAGTCTATTTAGAACATCATTCTGTGGTTAATAGGATTTGCTGGGCAATTAGTAAAAATAGATTTGTTTGATCCTAATATTCACTCTAAAGACTTTGATGTAACACTATTTGTTCTTTCCTTTATTCATTAAAAATTTATTGTAAGGGCNTTCTTTTCATCCCTTTCTGCCACCTGTCCTCTCTCGTTATCTGCCGTCTTCCGCGGGGGTACTTGATCCACGAAATAATAACGATAGTAACAATGATCGTAATTACCAACTCTCCTGTGGAGGCTTGGCTGTTTACAAAGGGCTTTTACATCCTTGATTCCCTTTGGTGCTTATTGGGATACATGTGGGAATGGATCCCGCTGACAATGGTTGAGCCATACTTGCTCCTGTGTATACCTAAGCTTTGTTTATTTTTAGAACAGCTCTATGGAAATTCAGATGTTTGGGGCTAGATAAATGTTTGTGTAACAGGAGACAAGTTCAGTTGCCAAATATACTTAGAAACCCCTGGTTCATTCATTCAGCCGATGCTATGGAGCCCCTGCCCTCAGGCGCTAGACCAGGTCGTGAAGAGATCATCAGACATGGCCCATGTTCTCATGACGCCACTAAGGTCTAACCAGGGTGACACACATTAAAGAGATAATTGCACTATTACATAATAACCATTGTGAAAAATGCGGTGTATAGCAAAGAGCCAATAACGGGCACCACCCTACACTAGAGCACTATAAGAGGTTATATGAAAGCGATTTCTTCATCATCCGAACCTTTAACCAAGAGTCCCTTGAAAGCCTAGGTTTAAAAAAACAAAACTGAAAAATTAATGTGCTAATTCTTAGAATAGCTTTCTGTTAACACTCACTGGATGTACAGGACCCCAGTGTAAGAGAATTAAGATACAGATGTTGGTTAGCTCCATCCAGGTCACCATGGTGACAAACCCCAGTGCTGTAATGTGGGCTGTTGAATTGCACAAGCAGCAACCACATGTCTGATTCTTGATCTTTTAGCGTGGTCTTTGCCCTGCCTTGAAAGTGTTTTTGTGACTCACAGTCACAAGGTGACATTACTGCCCATCTCTTCTTGGCTTTAATGGATGGCTCACAGGACTTCACAGTTTGAATCCTAAGTACTCTTTTCCTCCCCAATGCCTCTTGTGCATAAGTCATTACACAAGAAATCAGAGTCGGGCCCTGCTGTGGATGTGAAGTTCTGCAGGATAGAACAGGTAGTGAATTGCCTTAAATATTTTATACCCACCTAGCAGTGGTGCTCTGCATTCTGATGTTAGAGTCCACATCTTATGGACTGAGAAGTGAAATCTAGTGCTTTAGATCTTGGGCTGTTGCGTCAAAAAAAACTTGGGTATCCAGATCTGTCACTTTACAGCTCTGCAACCTTGAACAAGAGTTAACCTCTCTGAGCCTTAGTTTGTAAAACAGGGTGATCACAGTAGCCACTTCGGAAAGTAATGAGATTTAACTGAGATTGTGTGTATAAAAGGCTACAACAGGCCCTAAGCATACAGTGAATGGTGACTTGTCATCATGATCATTGATTTCAAAGCTAAGCAGATGAGGATGATGGAGATGATTATTGATTTTGAAGATGAACAGAGTATGGGCCTAACTTCTCATAGAATTAAGAGTAGATCCTCTACTGGGAATATCCTTCCAAGTGCTCTTCCCACCAGCCCGGTCTTTTCCAGTTTCAGGTTTTGCCCTCTATTCTTTTACCTCTCACTAGTGATCAGCACAGATTTGGGAGATAAGGAGATTCTGTCAATACTTTGTTAGTTGGAACATGCCAAGATTGTGCCTCTTAGTTCAGTTAATCAGATTGTACTGAGATTCACAAAATGAAAAGTTCTGAGACAGTAGGCAGAGCGTAGTACTATTGTCAAAACCGTCCAATAGTCAGATGTGTTCCCTCACTTTCCTACATCCTAATTGCCCGCCCCCCGCACCCCCATCCCCCATATAAGTAGTCTTTATACTTGATGCTTGCACAGGATAAAGCCTGAAATTTATGATGCAAGATTCACTTTATTCTTGATGATTGTTTGATTAAGACCCTACTATGTTTATGACGTGGGAAAAAGCAAACCATGGTGACAGTGCAAATTTAGTCGCTTAGAATTATATGGTATGCTTACTAATAAGGATTCTGAATCAGTGAGGGTCAAAGACCTTAGTTTAGAAAGAGTAGATTTTGCAAGAATATTTTAATCTTTAGTCATGATGTCACCTTTCGGTAAGTAATCAGCTGAGTTCTTATTCACAGCTGGAGAAACATTTCACAAAATTAAGGAAGGAGCTGAAAGGGACTTGCAGCAGCATCTAACCCAGCTCCCTTCTTTTATAAACTGAAGCCATAGAGGTTAATGACTTGCTCATGATCACAGAGCTAATTAGTTGCAGAGGGTGGGCTGAAGGGACAGTGAGCCTCTTGAGTCGTGGTCAGGGTGGTACACACCACACCAACCTGTGCTGCCAAAGCTACTTAAACTCAGACCAGCCAGTGAGCACTTTGCAAGAGGGCACAAAGAGTACTAATCTTCAAAGTAACCTATTATTCCTAAAAAGGATAAACTCATGCCACCTGGAGACTTGTTTGGTTTCAAAACAACCACAGCAAAGTTGTTCCAGCATGCTATCTTAAAGGACATTTCCGGTGGATCAATTTGTATTCATTCTGCTTCTCTCTCAAGTCCTGTGAACTTTGCATTTGCACTTAATGAAGGCTAAAAAGGTAGCTTAAGTTTGTGCCTATCCTAAATTTTCAGATACCTATTATTGAATATCAAAGTAGCTAACGTCCAGTTATAATCCACACATTCGTGTCTGTAGACATTTAGCATTTATTGGGTCTTCGGGAAAGTCATGATGTATTTTTCTATGTTTTTCAATGCCAAAATGTGTCATGACTTTCCCGACGACCCAATAACTTGCGCAAGACACTGTGCTTGGAACAGTGGTGTCATAAAGATGAATGGTGTCAGCCATCAGGGAGTTGATAGGCTGGAGAATGAAATGGAAGTTATACATAAATAACTCTAATCCAAGGAAGAAAGTGGTAAATATGATAATACAGGTAGGTACCGAAAAAGCTCTAAGATCCCAGGATTGGTTGTTGAAAAACTTAAAGAAAGATTAATGAAACTAAACAATATATCAAATTTAGAAAGGCATGGGTTAGAAAGATGGGTTAAGGGGTTAAGAGTAGCAAGTGTCACTTTAACAGAAAAATTATCTCTAACCTTTTAAATGCTGACAGTGTTGCATCTGAGCTGCATTGTGTTTTTTTTTTTCCGTTTTGTTTTCCAGTTTGTTTATTTTATCTAATGAGACAGTAAACATCTGGAGTCATTTGCTGGGTTTCTTTCTCTTCTTTACACTGGGAATATATGACATGACATCTGTGTTACCTTCAGCAAGTGCATCCAGAGAAGATTTTGTAATTTGTTCTATTTGTCTTTTCTGCTTCCAGGTAAGTCATTTCACAAACACTTATTGATAAAGAGAACTTTAGATAGACAAGCTTGGGTAGGTGACCTTACTTCACATCCAATACTTGCTTTAAAGAGCCCCAAAATAGCATATAAGGTTAGCTTGTTCATTTTCATAGTATAAGTACCAAAAGTATGTTTTATGAAAGTGTATTTGGATGTTATCATTTTAAATCAATGTTATATTTTAAATCCAAGAAGTTTTAAAGACTGAGAAAATTTCTTTGTTTCCTTTCCTCTTTCCCTGTTTAGACATTTCTGCTTTAAGATTAATACAAGGATAGGAATCTGATTGTACTGTTTTCTGGCTGAAGTAGAATATTAGTGTCTGCTTAAAACTTTGGGAAGACTTCTTATCTTTTTCCTTATTTAAATGTCTGTGATTTTTGTATTTGTTGTTTCCATACCATCTTAATTTTAATGTCTTGTTTTGCTGGTATTGCTCTTGTCTATTGCCTTAATGTTCATTTTCTGTGGTCCTTTTACACTTGCCTGGTTTCAAATACTTTCAGTTGCTCCTCCTCTCTACCATTTGTATTTGTTAGTTCCTTAGTACTTTAGTTTTTCTTCAAGAATTTGTAATAGTACCTTTAAAAGTAACATTTGATACTTTTGTAAACAGATAATTCTAAAGAAGAAAACAAATGACCAAAATCCTGTTGACATTTTTTAAATTAAAAAAAAATGCAGAAAATACAGGAAAACATGAAAATGAAAAGCAAAAGCTGTTATCTCACCTCCTCCAAACACAGTCCAGTACTCCGTGCAGTTAACCTGTTGCTATTCCGTCTGAAAGGTGAATCTGTAAGCCAGCTGCACACACAGATGGTGCTTTCATTATGATTTTCATCATTTGACTCAAGTTAAAACTTTGGACTTAAATGATCGAGAAATATACCAGGAACATTTCCCTTCGCCATTTTTTTTTTTTTTAATTTTAGTTTCTGGAATATTTTAAATTTTCTTTGAGGGAAAGATTAACCTGTTATTTTTGTGTTGTTATTATTAGAAAATTACTTTTTCTCTAAGTATTTTTTAAAGTATACTTTTTCTCAGGTATAAGTTTTGTCTTGACTGGAACCTAAACATACCATAGAATCCATCTCTAGTTTTCAGATGAAAATGAATCAATGTTTTTATAGTTAAATGTCAGTTGCATCTTATCAGACTAAGATGCTCTTAATAATCATTAATAAGCAAAACTGGTTTCTACTCTCCTGTTAGTTATATGGATAATATCTACTTTCAGGATCCCAGCATGTTTTCCTCTACCCCTAGGCCAGCCCTTTATCCCTTCATCACCCAGCCACAGCTGATGTTAGTTCAGAGTATATACATTAATTTCATATGGGCCTAAAAACAATGCATTGCAAAACTATAAAGACAAAATAATTACAGCAACTGCCAATGAAGAAACACTCAATGCGTTACAGTGACCTGCCTGGGGTTTTTCAGCAGGACAGTAAAATCCTGCTCTCCTAACTGGTAGTACAATGATATTTCTGTTACACACTGTACAACTTCCAAAGATAAATGGGCACATCTTCCCTACTTAAAAATATCATTTCTCTTATTTTTATGAAATTATATTTATAACTTGTTCACCCAATTTTCCCAAATTCTTAGAACCAGCAGGCAGCATGGTAAACAATAAATACATGTATTAATATTAATTTACATTTAATTTTTAAAGCTGATTTATATTTAATTTTTAAAGCACACAACATTTTTTTCTCTTTTCACTTCTACCCATTTTCTATGCTCAGTGCTTTCCTCCCAGCCAGATTAATAGAGCACATTTTGAATAACAGAATGTGATTTCAGAGGCTTAGAACTTGCCCTGCGGTCTTTCTGTCTTAAAGAAGAGTAGAATCTAAGCATGCCTTTCCTTGTATTCAGTTTATTTACATTCAGTTCAACAAATATTTTTTAAATGCTTCCTGTCCACATCCAGGCTAGGCATCAGGAATACAGTGCTGAACAAAACCAACCTGTGACAAACAAAGATCAGGTCACTCAGACAGGAAGGCAGAAGGGACAGTGCAGCAGGGCATTTAAGCAAAAAAAATGATCGTTTTTATAGAGGCCCAGAAGCAAGAGCCAGCTTAGCATAGCACTGCCTGGGCTTGCTGGTGTTGGTCTTGTGGTCGGATCCTAGGAGAATGGAGAAAGATCAGGCTGGAGAGACAGGCAGGGGCCAGATCCTGAGGCATTTGGTTATCAAGCCAAGTAGCTTAGATGTAGGATAGCACACTCCAATTATCTGTCTACCTTGTTGGAGTGACATGTTCCACAAAAGGAAACTCCAGAAAACTGAAACATACTCAATTTTCCAGATAATTTTCAGTCAGTTTTTTAAGGAGCTTAACAATAACACATCCCTTTTAAAACAGGACATACTAAGTATAGGTTAATTTTTTTTAAACTCAGGGCTCTCTATTAACACTACATATTGTACTTTTTTTTTATTACTGTAGTTTTTCTCTTTCCGCTTTTATTTTCCTTTTCACAAAGAAATTAGCATTATTGTTGCATATTATAACTATAAGATATGCTCACGGACAAATTCAAACAAACACAAAAGTATAGAGGAAAGTAAAAGTCAACTTCCCAGAGGTAACCACATTTGCATTGAGTTAAAATTCCTCCTGACGCTTGTGTATGCACAGCTGCCTCAACACCTGCCTGCCTACCTGTCCACCTGCTTCCAAGCTAGGCTCATCTCTGCTTGCTGTTTTGTGTCACAGCATTGTGACAGTGAGACCTTTTCCTGTCATTGAGAATATACACCTTCATGTTTTCTGGATTAACTGTGTTTAATCTCAATGATAATCTGAGAAAACAAATAACCAAGCTTTTTTAAATTATGTGTAATTGGGTCAATAACCTGACTTGTAGCTTAGGAGCCAAAGCCATAGACCAATAAGGATTTTAGACAGTGGGTGAAGAAATGAGATTGTGGCTAGGTACATTGTTTTGAGTATTGATATTGAGGCTACAGGGACTGATTAGGTTTGTTTAATGACCAGATTACAGAACAGTTCGATAACCATTTAACTGCCTTAGCAGTTGCTTACAAAATGTTTATCAATTTGACCTACTTTATGTTGTTTGTCCTGTTTTGTCCACCCCCACTGTCACTGGCCTACTGCAGGCTCTTGTCATTGCTCCCCAGGGCTACACCTGTAACCTCCTTTCTCAGACCTTCTGGAAGGGCACACTTCAGATCTTCAGTAGTGTAACACCTGGCCCATGATATTGAAGTGAAAATTCCCTGATGTATAGGACCTATAACTGGGTCATGAAGAGGGCCACATGGCACTCCTTAACGGTTCTGTTTCTCAATATGCTGCTTTTCCTGTGGCCTCCAGTAAAATGTGCATCTTTATTTATGTCCCTGATGAAGGACAGATCTACCTTTTAAGATCCAGCGTAGGTGACAGCCCCTCTAGGAAGCTCTTTTCATCCCATAAATGCACACATACTCCCACCCACCAAGCCAGTACCCTCACTCCTCTATTTTCTCACTGTGCTCTGCACTGACTTTTCCTATAGGACTTCTTACATCACCATTTGTTCACTTGTTCAGAAAAGGTTTTCTGAAAGTAGAGGTTTCATCATCTTGGTATCTCCAGCGCATGACACACAGCAGGTATTTAATGGCTGAGGAAGTTCAGCCATAGAAACCTTACCAATTTTCAGGCCAGCTGATTGAATCAGACTAGCTTTGCTCTCAATTTGACAACCATATAAATCAGCATAAGTCATCATTATTTTTTTCTTGGGCACAAAAACGCCATGTTTAACTGATAACTTCAAAGAAAACTCGGTACAATAAAATCTCATACAGACATGAAAAATCTTAAATAAGTGAAAAAAACAAATTGCAGAACAGAATGTATAATTTGATTCCTAATCTAAAAAACTATGTATGTTCTGTGTGTGTAGGCTTCTATATCATTGGTGTTTGATAGTCATTGGAAATATCTGAAAGGACATAAATGTTATCAGTGGCTATCTTTGGGGAATAGATTTGAGTGGGAGAGGCTTATTTTTTTACATCATACAATTCTTTGTTCTTTGATTTCTTTCAGGGACATGTATTACTTATATAGTAAATACTTTTTAAAAAGGAAACTTATTCATAGATCAAAATAAGCCTCAGTTGCTGTTTTTAAAACATTTGCACTGTGTAATTTTCCTACTCTTGTGCTATTCATTTTAAATTTTTATAGTATAAAATAGCTGTCATTTTAATTGTCTTTCTTTATATGATTGTTATCCCCATTTTACTCCTGAGGAAATCACCCATGAGGAGGCTTAGAGAAATGACATAGCTTGCCTGACGGCGCAGAGCTAAAGTCCCAGCCCAGGGCTGTTTGACTGGAAAGCCTGGGCTTCACCCAGCCACTTCCTCAGCTCCATGCAGGAGTTGCTTTAGTTTCTTTTTGTTTCACTTTTCTTTTTTGTTTCACTTTCACTTACTTTTGTTTTATTTTCCCTAGGTCTGTATGCTCTGCTCTGTGGGCTATCATCTTTTTTCCTGCCACCGATCAGAAAAAACCTGTCGAAGATGGATGGCATTAGATTATGCAGGAATTTCTATTGGAATACTGGGCTGCTATGTCTCTGGAGTGTTTTATGCATTTTATTGTAATAATGTAAGTAACTTCAAACATTTTTCATTCAACCTTTCATATAGGTCTTGCATTTTCTTGCCTTTGAACTTCTGAATAAGCACATAATGAACTTATAGAAGAAACAAGAGTTTTATGTAGACCTTTGTCTCCACACAATAACAGAAAACTGTCAACAGAGCTGCAGTGTAAAACTAACAAAGAGAAAAATCATAAATTTGGTTTGAATGGAAAGCATATATTACTTGTAGCCACTTACACGTGAACCATTTGCTTTTTATGCCTAATTGGTTTAGAACATAAATATGTAATTAAATATACATGCAATTAATTAGTTATAAATTAATTTGACTTTAGTAGTGAAATCTGTTCATGTCTGCCTAACTTTCACAGCTTGCTCATTTTGCATGAAACTGTTTATGTCTTTAAAAAAAATTAGGGGGCATGCTGATAACTAGCAGCTTAGTGAGTACATGTAATATTTGAATTGTTTTGCTTATCTTAGTCTATATTTCTCTGAAACCTGTTTTCTGTTTGTCTTTCTAAACATATCCAACTATCAAAGAGATGAGTCAAACACTTTTTGTAAATCTTGTCAGAAAAACTAGAAGTCCAGGATAGATTAAACAAAAAGAGAATTGATAAAGGTAATACAATCCATGATCATTTAAAGGAAAAATTGTTTTCATATCTCTGGTGTCTAATCATTTCCAAATATTCAGTTGCTATAGTAGCTCTTTACCTTTTAAGGAACACAGGCTGCTTTGAGAATGAAATTGCAAACTACGAACACTCCATCTGGGAGAATGTACAAACTAACCAAACAACTTGACATGTGATTTCAGGAAGCTGTAATAGCCCCTTAGAAGTCCTTGGAGTCCAGGCTAAGAACTCTGTCCTCTGTGATGCACACTTTTGAGCTTTAAGACCAGTTTTTCACCTGCTCACTTAGATACCTAAATATCCTGTAAGCCCTTCCAACCTAATGTATTTTAAAATGAACATTCTTGGGCCGGCAGAGTGGCGCGTTGGTTAAGAGCTGGGTTGGGATGCCAGAGAGCCCTGGTTTGGATCCCATATATGAGGGCCAGTGACACTGCCCTCTACAGCTAAGATGCTGAGCAACAGCTCAACCTGGAGCTGGGCTGCCATGAGTCGCCGGCGACGGCGTAGGCTGCAGCGCCTGCTGCAGTGGGTTGCCATAGGCTACCGTGTGTAGCCAGCAGCCAGCGTGAGCGGCCAGCAGCCGCTGTGAGTGGCCGTCCAGAAGCCGGCGACTGAACTGCCTCGCCCGGGAAGAGAGCAATGATGGTGCCAACTTGGGCCAGTGAAGCAACGTCCTCCACAACTAGACTGAAGAACAAAACGACAGCAACTTGTCTGTTCCCCTTCCTCCAATTCCCCAATAAAAATCTTTAAAAAAAAGAACATTCTTTATGCCCCCCAACTTCACCCCAAAACACACACACACACACACACGGAACATCTTTGCTCATTTGTCTCATTAATAGAACCATGTGTGTCGTGGCGTTGCATACTAGGAACAGTCAAGCCATCCTCTGCTGCCCTCTCACACATCCAGTCAGCCATTAAGACTTTAGTTTATTTCAAAAATGCCTCCTGAATCTGGTGTTCACATCTTCCTAGTTCAGCAAGAATCCAATCCCCCATTTTCTTCTTGAATCAGTGATTCTAATATTGAGTTGTCGGAAGAGTCATGACACATTTTTGCAACAAAAAACATAGAAAAAAATATGTCATGACTTTCCCAACAACCCAGTATTTTCTAGCTATCGTCCTGTCAGCTCCTTTTTTGCATTGATGCCAGAGTTATCTGTCTAAAAAATCAATTTGAGAAACAACCATGTCATCCCATTCTTAAAGAACTCTGCTGTTCCCCTTGTGCCAACATGGTAAAAAGTCCCACGTACTTAGCCAGACAGCACACCTGTCTGTCAGCCTCCCTTCTCAGAACTTCCCCTGTGCATGTGCTGTTTTTCCTTGAGAGCTCTCTCTTCGCACAAAATCTTACATATTCCTGAAGACCCAGCTTAGATGTCATCTCCTCTGTGGAACATTTGTTAGCTACTCCAGGTAACGTTAATTACTCCCTCTTCTGTGGTTCTGCTACATTCTGTTGATAAGCAGTTACAGTACTTATCACTAGATTATAATGATTTGTTTACATGTCTGCCCCTCCCATCTATGAGCTCACCCACTGGGCAAGTCCATGTCATAGTCATCTTTGTTTCCACAGGACTTAAATTGTACACAGAAAATGTGGTTTCTTACCCACTCACTTTGGAATTTGGTTTGTTATCCTGAGAAACCTAAAAGTTGTATGGGACATGCTTTTTTTTTTTTTTTTTAAAGAAAGGAAGGTAATCATGTTTAGAAATGAAAATACCAAGTATATAGAGTTTGGAATGTGTAATACAGAAGCCATAACTACATTTCCCTTCCCTATGGTTAATAACAATTAAAATCTGACTTCCTTTCATCCTAGTATTGGCGTCAGGTGTACCTGGTCACAGTGCTGGCTATGATCCTGGCCGTTTTCTTTGCGCAAATCCATCCCAGTTACCTCACACAGCAGTGGCAGAGGCTCCGCTCCATCATCTTTTGTTCTGTTTCGGGATATGGAGTGATTCCTACTCTTCACTGGGTTTGGCTCAATGGGGGAATCAGTGCTCCTATTGTACAGGTAGGTTGAGTGTAGTCCATATTTTCTGCCTATTCTGTGTGCTTTCAATTTTATTCCTGTTGGGTAAAGTAGTGTAATCAGGCTAAGTGGGTGGGTCTTTTTCATTTGGGAGCATATTTATAATTGCATATTGATGCCATAATTTTCATTTAATGAAAAATTTAAATAAGCATTTAAATAAGCATCCTTTGCAAGAATAGAAGTCTAACTACCGTTTTTTTTCTGAGATGGCTTTCTGTGAAATAATACAGTCTTAATTCTCTTTCTTTTCACCTTTGATGTGTAAGTACCCAAGTCTTTACGTGTGGAGGAGGACTCACATGTTTTTATTATAGTTTTGTCAGCTGAGGCAGGGATAATGCACGTACAGAAATCGGAACACTTGGGTTTTATGTGTGTATGTGTAGAGGAGGGGTTAGGAAGGAATTTTCCTTGGCCCTGTTGAGTTTGAGGTACCTATGGAATGTAAAACCGGAGATGGAATTTAGCTTAGAGCCTGATACTATTGATAAAGATTTGAAAATCATTATTGTATTGGTATCTAGAGCCATGGAAGCATGTTTCACCCATGGAGGAAAATATATTGAGAAATCAGAACTATTAAAGTCAGGTATCGCAGGGGAACAGTTGCAGTGCATCAGGAAGACCCTCAGTGAGAACTCCTTAGTATTTTTGAGAGAGGATTATAAATATGACTTAAGGTTCTTAGAGATCCATAATCAAAAGGCTTTACATATGCACTAGAGAGTAAAGTTGAGAATTTTTAACATAAGTAAACATGCCCAAAAATCTAGCAGAAATCACATCTAGCAGAAGTTCCCATGTTGCAATGGGAACTTCATCTAAATATGGGGATTTAAATGCAGGTTGTACTCAAAAGAATCAGATTTTTTTTAGAAAGGGGAGTGATAGGCTTACATATAGCTTGCATGAGGTTGGCAACAGTGTGGTGGAAAACACTTGGGTATAAAACTACAAAGGAAGTTCTGTGGTCTAGTGAATTGAATGATAGGATCTGTCTGGCCTCTTTGCCAACTTGAGGGCAAGGGTGATGGTTTCTTCCTAAGATTAGGAAATTGGGAGAAAGGTGAGCAGTAGTGATTATCCGGATATCTGTGAAAACAACATTTTCTGACAATTGTGATTCCCTGAAAATAAGTAAAGAAAATAGAATAGGGAACTGTCACTCTAGATCAGGGGTCTGCAAACTTTTGAGACGGAAGAGCTGCCAGGGGTCAGCAAACTGCGACTCGCGAGCCACATTGGACTCTTTGGGTATGTACATGTGGCTCTGAAGTAAAATTGAAAATGAAAATAAAACTATCACAGTTTCACTTATAAAATTTTTAAAGGATATTATTCACATAATGGTGATTATGTAAAAATATATTTATGGCTCTCGAATAATTTTTAAATTGTTGTGAGGGACAGGATTGGCTCTTCCAGGGGTCGGCAAACTTTTGAGATGGAACTTCCCAAAGAGCCCCATGTGGCTTGCAAGCTGCAGTTTGCCAACCCCTGCTGTAGATTAATTCTAACCAGAAATGAAATTTTGGGATGAGGTGATAAATCCCTAAAATAACAAAGAAAGGGAACCAGACCCATTAAGGTAGTAGATTTTAGAGAAATTCAGAAAGAAAAAAAAAAAAAGGGAACTTTCCCATATTCAGAAATCTTAAAGAACTATGGCTTAGGAAGACAGTGGTTCTCAAGATGGAACTCTGATAGGCTCACAGATAATTCCAGGGGAGAAGCAAAGGAAGACTTCTGGAGAAATTCTCCAATAAGCTCTATTTTTTAAAAGATGGAAAGAACGGCACTTAACCAAAGATGTAAAGTTCCAGAAGAGCTAAACCTGCATGATAGGGTGGCGTTATGTTCTAGAATGTTTGAGAAATCTGAGGTTGATTAGTCTGAGAATATAGGATTTAGATCGGGCTATGATAATTCGCAAATACTTGAAGAGTTGGAAGAAAAGTAATTTGTCTATTTCTTAAATGGCTTCTTGGTAAATTGGGTTTATAACCAGAATGAGGAACAGTATGTATAAATTATAGCTTGTTGATTTTCTTAGGGCAAAGGAAAGCTTTTCAATAAAGCTGTGAGAGGACTACTTCATATAGTAGTATTCAAGAGGACCATTTTTCTGAGATGGTGGAACAGATTTCATTATTGGGCCGAACCTCTTGGGTCTTTCCAGCCACAAACCCCTGGTCTTTAGTCTCTGCCTATTCACCTGGTAACTCCATTCCCATATGCCCACCAACCATATACCTGTATTGTAGATGGGGTTGTAGATTGTAGGACCTTCAGCCTCATGAAAGCTTTAGTACCCTAACCTTGAGGGCACTCCATGCTCCACTCTTGTGGACTGCTTCCTGCAAAATGGAGAACGAGGTTTCTATTCTAGGAGACTGTCTGCAGAAGCAATTCAGATTTAACAGACTTAAATTCCACCTATGAATTCCACCTCACCTATGAATTAGATTCATAACAAATTGGGAATTCAATCACAGTAGGAAGATCTATAAAAAACAAAAAAGCTACGTTTTGCTTTACAGGACTTTGCACCCCGTGTAGTCGTGATGTATGTGATTGCTCTTCTTGCTTTCCTGTTCTACATTTCCAAAGTTCCAGAACGGTACTTTCCAGGTAGGTGCTGCTTGTAGAGCGATTCTGTAACTTTACTCTAAATATGGCGTCGACGTATATGCTTCAGAGCATCGAAACTTAGATTGATTTTTTTCAATGTTATTGATTAGAGAATGGCTCTATTCTCATATTCTCAAATGTTATCTAAAACTTTAACTTTCAAGAGGTTTCACAGACTTTTCTTTTATCCTCACAATATGAATTGAGTCCAGTAGGTGGGGTCACCTGGGATGTTTTTAGGCCTTAAAATATTCAAATGCAGAGTTCCTAGTTGTCTAATATAGGACACCTATGAAAGGTCAAGTGTTACATAACTTCTGCAATGAACTTGACCTAAAATGTGCCCCATGTAGCTGAATGTGTGGTGGAGTACAGACACCTCTGAGCAGTGTAGCCATGGAGTCTGTGGGCTTCACTAGATTGCCAAAGGGGCCCGTGATACACACACAAAAAGGGCTAAGAACCCATACAGGAAGAATTCTGTTGACTTACACTTTAAAATCTGCATACTATATTATACTGGTTATTATTCTTGGTAAGAAAATAAGAGACTAGTGATTGGTAGCTAGAGCCACGGAGGCATATTTCACCCACAGAGGAAAATATATTGAGAAATAAGAGCTATTAGAGGTAGGTGTCACAGGGGAACAGTTGGAGTCCATCAGGAAGACCCTCAGTGAGAACTCCTTAGTATTTTTGAGAAGAGGATTATAAATATGACTTAAGGTTCTTAGAGATCCATATAAAAAGACATTACAGTCATGGTGAAATAGTGATGAACACTGTAAAACCAAAAACCTTAAACCTAAGAATTTACTTTAGAAGCACGGTGAGTAAATTATTTACATTTAAATTTCTATAGCTCTGTATCTTGTCATTTATTTTATTTTTCAAAAGGCTTTCCACATGTTAATTACTTAATCTCCTTAGAATTTAACCTTTAACCACAGAGAAATTAAATAGTTCTCCTAAATTGCATATAAACTCATCAACCTTAATTAACCCATTACTAATTGCAGGTTATTCCTTAGTCTGATAGCACAAGATTCACATCTGAACTTTCTCCTTACATACCTGCTTGAAATAAAAAGTGCTTCAAGCCGACTTACATCCAAACACAACAGTGTTTCTGCTTCTTATCAACTCCAGGATTTGTAGCACTAATTTCCTTTGCTTCTCTCATGGCTTGTCTTTCCTTCACCAAATGTATAAATTGAGAAATGGATGACTAACGGCCAAATTCCTGAAATTAACCAAGCTACATTTTGAAGACACATTTGGGATAGTATTTCTAAAATTCACCAGTGTACTTTATGAATAAAACCTTAAAACTAGACTCAAATATGAATTAATCCTTTTTAAAAGAAACAATTGAGTCTGAATTAATCTTGAGTCAGTCTCCAGGTGCTTTGAGACTGCCAAGATCTTTTTGCTGCTAAGCCATGTTTCCAAGGCCAGAGACAGAAATGTACTTTTATTTTAAAATCAAAATATTGACAATCAGTATTTCTTTCTACCTTTCTTTCCAGGACAACTAAACTACCTCGGATCAAGCCACCAAATATGGCATATCCTTGCAGTAGTGATGTTATATTGGTGGCATCAGTCAACAGTGTATGTTATGCAGTACAGACATAGCAAGCCTTGTCCTGACTATGTTTCACATTTGTGAATTCAGGTATGGCCGTCTGGTGTATTCAGTTGTTAAGCAATATATAACGGGGAGTTGTATACCCCAATATTTCTAAGATTTCCATTAGTTTTTTCCTTTTCCCTCTTGTTTAATATATCATGAGTAATACTTTATAAAAATTGAAAAATATACTTGGGGATCTGTAATAATAACTGCTTTACAGGCCCTTAAAACTACTAATTTGCTGCTTGTACAGAAAGTGAAAATTAGTTGGCATTCAGAAGAAACATCTGAATAACAATGAATGTAAAACTGGTGTAGAAATCGTATTCATTTAATTTAACACCAGCTTCATTTTCTTAGGAAGGGCTCACCTCCATTATAAAATGGAGCCATCCTGTGTGATTACTTTGATAGAAAATATTTACGGTAGATGATCAAGTGCCTAATGAAGGCGAGGGTTGCAATAGCCTATGCTTAACACAAGCTTGGAGAGTGATTTTGAATCATCACTAGCCTTTAAATACAGTCTGTGAGAAACTGGCACATAAGATACTATTTCCTTTAGCTGTAGGTTTTCTTCTCCCTAGGAACATTGGATTTTTTAGTTCACTGGAACAAAAACTTGAAACCTCTTCTCCTTTAAGTTGAGAGAGGTGTTGAGAAGAGGAAAAGAACTTGCACTGTCATTTCCCAACAGATAAGAATCATATGAAAAACGGATTGCATGACCAGGTGACAAATTCTGTGGTCTAATAACCAAGCAATTAACCAGTTAAGCTTTTTAATTTCAGATAATATTATTTAAGTCCATATAATTAACTCTTGCCAGTGTATTGCAAATTTTTGGTTCCAAAATTCCTATGTCACAAGAGCTTTCACCTCTGAATTCGCAGTCCTAAATTTCCTGATGATGGGTGTTCCCAGACATATGGGTGCTACTTTCAAGGCCATAGAATCCAGAAGGCCCAGTCTTGACCCTGAAATGTACCTTAAGCCTTAGAACAAAGTCATGCAGATGACCCATTTGATGACGGATTATTCACTTGTGCTCTAGTCTTTCTCTGTGTGTGCATGTGTTGATGAGTCAAAGTACTGATATATACTATCTAATATTTGGGCCTGAAACATTAAATTGGCTTTTCCTTGTATATAGTTAACAAATAAATCTCAGTGCCCTATCATACAACAGTTAACACTTGTTCTTTGGTCTTTTTCACATGTATAAATTAATGTCCCTTAAAGCAGTCATTCATAAAAACATATCGTTGATTGGAATATAAAGTATTACCCAGGATTCTTAATGGGTTGACACGAGCTGCTTCAAATACCGGTCTGTCTTCAGAACCTTGGCATTACCACATATCAGAAGTGTTGACCGATGGCGAAGCTTGTTTCCCAAATGCCACGTGTACGTCTGACATTAGGAATATTACTCTAATATGCCTCCGTTTGTATTTTTTTCAGTGTAGTGTTTTCGGAATATAAATTCCCCATGCTGTACTTCAGCAAGGAGAGCTTCCCCCCAGTGGGCTAAAGGCACACTGTTTTGTACCCATTATTATGATGGAACACTACCTTGAAAATGGCCGTTTTATCTCATATTTTGGTGTAATGATAATAGGATGTATTTTCCCTAAAATATCCCTTATTGGCGTATATAATATTGTTTTAAATAGATATTTTGTCATTGTGGCCAAACAAAACACATTGAGTATTTATAATTAATTTAAAAATGAAGAAGTCTAGTTATTTTAGGTCTGGTACCATTTTTGTTATAAAATCTTCTCAAAAAACATATAGAGCTTAAAGTTTTATTTTCATTTAATTTTTAAAAATAGTCCTGGATTTTTGTTATAGTATATGAATTATTTAATACTTGGCATCTGAATAGATAAAAAGAACATAATGTGTTTAAGACTGTTTTTTGAATTTAAAAGGTCTTAATTGTAAGGAGAATTATACTATGTAAACATTTCATCTTTTTATGAAAGTGTTAAATATTGTAAGAAAGCTATCCTTTCTCATTCTTAACCTTTACTATGATGTATTTATTATAATGTAGGGAATGAATGAACGTGGATTGCTGTCAACTATAAACAGTTCTGTGTATCAGCATTTATTGACCACCTACTGTGTGCACATCACTACTGGCAAAATTTTTAAGACATTGTTAACATTAAAGAATAACTATTTAAAAATTGCCTACAAATCTGAGCCTTGTAATAATGTATATTTATTTTTGTTTTTATACGTTTATTAAAATAATATTAAAAGTACACTATTCGGCTACAGTGCTAAAAAAGACTGGTTTTAATTTTCCCGACATGTAAACTGTACAAGCTCTTTACCAACGGACTTAACATTTTTTAATTATCCATGGCTGTTTTAAAGTGTCTGTAGTGATTTATAAGGTTGTAGTTAACTCATTAGAGAGACAATTATCTTTCTATAAAAAGGCATTTTTAAATAGCAAGATAGTGCTTGTCTTTATTACTCTGAGAGCAATTTGCAAGCTGCATGGCGAAATATGTATTATGTAAATAAACTGAGTTTACTAAATATATTAAGTGCTGCTCGTCACTCTTTATAATGCATAACAGCTTCAAATCATATTTTAGAATCAGGAATAAAGATTCGGGGACTATCTGTCACAGCTTATGTCATCCCACCTGGACAAAGTAACCAATTTGAAGACAGTGATTAACTGACATAAAGCTGTACAACTCTCCGTTTGGCAGGTACCTGCCTAGAGATATCCTTTGCCCTGTACTAAATGTCAAGGGCAGATACTTCCAGTTTCCTGCCAGCTGCTGAGCTGAGTAGGTCATATCCACCTGAAATCATTCCAGGTAATTCCACTCCTGCCAAAGTGAGTGACGAAATCAGCTCAGTTGTTAGGGGAGGGGCAGAAGTGTCTTTGACATGCATTATCACAATAACTGTGCTTATACTGAAAAGAGGCACAGACACTATTGAGTACCACATCCCCTGAAATTCTGTACCATATCCTGAGTAGGGTAGGGAGATAATTATCCAAAACTGAAACTAATTTTGAGAAAACATTTTCAAAAGGGAGAAGGAAGAGCGGAGGTCTCCTGTAAAAAACATTCTTTAGAGGGCAGGAATGATAGCCACCAAGAAATCAGAACTGCTCTATACATCTGAAATAAAAAACACTACAGAACACATATGTAATTTCAATAGTGCCAAACTTCTGAAGCAAAAGTGAACTACCTTTTATATGTGCAACAAATACAACTTAAAAAACTTGTAACTTCAATATTGAGAATTTTAGCTACATCTTACATAGGATGCTGGAACTAGACTTCCTTAAAAAGGCATTAGCTATTCAAAGTAAATAACTAATTGCAGCATGTATTGGTCTCTAAAGAAGTTAACTAACTGCATTTGAACAGTGGTACATTCCATATTCTTTTTTTTATATAACTTTTCTAATTTGTGATATTTTGATCCTTTGTTAAGACACAAAACCCTTATTTTTCCACATAACTTTAGACAAATGTTACTACTTAAAAAAAAAAGTTCTTGCATTACAAATAAGATGAATCTTTCCACAAGCCAGAACTCTAAATTTAGACTCGTTTGTGGAATAATATAATGCATAAGATAATACGTGTTGTGATCTTGACACCAAACAGTTCATTAATTCAATAAATAGCTTTTCTCTTTAACTTGCCAAAGCCTCTTTTCTGACATAATCAAACATTACAATATTTTTTAACCAAATTTTAAGTAATATATATTACCTGTTTTTAAGAGTTTAATAAATTATATATAATGCAAAAACTACGTCTAACATTCAAAGGGTACTTCAAAGTCTTATGTTTTTTACTTTCTTCATAAGTATCACTAATTGTAGTACCTGAACAATTTGTGCTATTAAGTGTTTTTGTTGCAAAACTGCTAGGTCAAAATAGTTTTCTTAATTTCTAAACTGTGGGCTCCTTAATAATAGAGACCTAGTCCTATTCATTTTTTTATCCCACTATCTGGTATATAATGGGTGCTTACTGTCTGTGGTGTGAATGAAAAAACTGAATAGACGTTTACATCCAAAAATTTTAATACAAGATATAATAAAAAACTCCAGGCACTGATTATAAAGAATATGTACTCCAGGGAGAGATCCAAGATGGCGGAGTAGATACACCCTGCCTGTGTCCATCTATGAACACATTAAAATTACAACTAAATTGTAGAACAATCAACCTGGAGAGCCATCTGAAGTCTAACCAAACAGAAGTCCTATAATTAAAAATAAAGAAGCCACGTCAAGAGTGGCAGGAGAGGCGGAGACATGGAACGGCCCCAAACCTCCCTGTGGTGGTTGAGAATCAGGAGGATATCTCAGCCACGCACGTTCCCTAGAGAGGAATAAGGAACCCCAACCCCCACACCAGGCTCTCCAGCTCAGAGTACTGGTGCTGGGAATAGGAGCCCCCACATCTGGCTGTGAGAACCAATGGGGCTTCCACCCATCCGGGTGGGACAGAAGGCTGCGGGGAAACCCAGGTGTCCTCTTAAATGGCCCACACACAGACTCGCTCGCTTACAGGCACTCACCTTAGGCTCCAGTGGAGGGACAGTGACTTGGGAGGCCTCGGAGACATACGGGGGGCAGACAGAGGTGTGTGACTGCAAGGGGAGGACTGGAGGACAGTAGGCATTTTCTCAGTGAGAGGTCCCCCTCCCATGCAGCTGGCAGGAGGGAGGGCGCCATCTTGCCTATATCAAGCCCAGCCCCACAGGCCAAATCTGAATCTAATTGGCCTGATGAGCTCTGATGCTCTTCCCTGCTGACTCAGCTAGGAACCCACCTCACCCAATTTGCACACTGCTGGAGGTACTTTCACCGCAAATAGCCAGCCCCCTCCTGCATTGCACTTTTTAGTGGAAAACTATCAGAGTTCACAGGCCCCAGGTGGGCAGCAACTGGCTCAGTGTATGCTGAGACTTTTGCTGAGTTGCTCCAGGTTCACCACTGGCACCAAACCAGAGTCTACATTATCCTGGTGACCACAATTCTTCCCACTCTAGTGACTCCCTGAGACCCTGCCTCACCCAACTCACATACCGCACAAAGCTTTATCAGCGGCTGAATCTTAAGGGAGCTGGCAGGTGGCAGCAGGCCTCCAGGTATCCTGGCTTTTTGTGGAGTTACCCCAGGCTTGGTACTGGCGGCAGCCATTCTCAGTTTGCAGCGTGGTCTCTCCCCATGCACCTCAAGGTTTAGCACAGGCAGCAAACAACCACGGGTCTCTGTAGCTCCTACCAGGTAGCTCCCAGCCAGTCACAGGCAGTGGCTTACCTGGGCCTGCACTGGAGCCCCTTGCAAGAGGCCCCACAACCAACATACTTGGAGATTGGTTTCAAACCACAGCAGAGCACTGCCCAATTTCCCATAAGTGGCACACACAAAAGGTGGTCTCAACAGGCACCAGAACCCACTGGGGCAAATCCCACTCAGTGAGGTAAGCCTCCAGCACAGCAACCCATAAGCTGTGGGGCCAAACCCCACAGCCAGTCAGCCTAAGGGTCAATCCCACCTACTGACATGCCAATAGCAATCAAGGCTCAACTATAATAGGTGGACACACAGAACCCACAAAAGGGACACTCCTGGAGCACACAGCTCAGGTGAACAGAGAGAGTGTGCCACTGGGCTCCTCAGGACACCTACTATATAAGGCCACCCAACCAAAATTGGAAGACACAGCAGATCGATCTAATACATAGAAACAAACACAGAGAGGCAACCAAAATGAGGAAACAAAGAAATGCATCCTAAGTGAAAGAATAAAAGGAAAATCCAGAAAAAGAAACAAAATGGAGGCAGAGTTCAGATACAGAGTTCAATACAATGGTTATAAGTATGCTTAAGGAACTTAGTGAGAACTTCAACAAAGAGATTGCATGCACAAAAAGGACATAAAAATCATTAAAAAAAAGAACCAGTCAATAGTGAAGAATACAACAACTGAAATGAAGAATGCACCAGAAGGAATCATTAGCAAACTAGATGAAACAGAGAATCAAATAAGCAATTTGGAAGACAAGGTAGCACAAACACCAATTGGAACAGCAAAAAGAAAAAAAGAATTTTAAAAAATGAGGATAGTTTAAGAGACCTCTTGGACAACATCAAGCATAACATTCGCATCATAGGGGTATCAGAAAGAGAAGAGAGAAAGCAAGGGATTGAGAACCTATTTGAAGAAATAATTTAGACTGAAAACTTTCCTAACCTGATGAAGGAAATAGACATACAAGTCCAGGTAGCACAGAGAGTCCCAAACAGGATGAACCCAAACAGGCCCACACCTAGACACATAGTAATTAAAATGGCAAAATTTAAAGACAGAGAATCCTAAAATCAGCAAGAGAAAGGTAACTAGTAACTTATAAGGGAGCTCCCATAAGACTGTCAGCTAATCCCTCAATAGAAACTTTGCAGGCCAGAAGGGATTGGCAGGAAATATTCAACGTGATGAAAAGCAAGGACCTACAAACAAGGGTACTCTACCCAGCAAGGCTATCATTTAAAGTCGAAGGACAGATAAAGATCTTCCCAGAGAAGAAAAAGTTAGCGTTCATCACCATCAAACCAGTATTACAAAGAATGTTAGAGGGATTTAATATAGGAAAAAAATGTCAAAATTAAGAAATGGCAATAACTATATATCAACAACTACTTTCAATGTAAACGGATTAAATGCTCCAATCAAAAGACATACGAGGGATGAATGGATAAGAAAACAAACTGTTACATAGGCTGCCTACAAGTGAGTCACTTCAGATTAAAAGACACACAACATACAGAAAGTAAATGGATGGAAAAAGATATTTAATGAAAATGGAAATGAAAACAACAACAAAAAGCTGGGGTAGCAATACTTATCACAGACAAAATAGACTTTAAAACAAAGTCTGTAAGAAGAGACAATGAAGGACCCAGTAATCCCACTTCAGGGTATTTATCCGAAGAAACCGAAAACTACTTCGACGGGACGTGTGCATCCACATGTTCACTGCAGCATTGTTTACAATGGCCAAGATGTGGAGGCAGCCTGGGTGTCCATCAACGGATGAATGGATAAAAAGGAGGTGGTACATGTACACAATGGAATATTGCTAGGCCTTGGAAGGGAATGGGTTCTTGCCACCTGTGGCATGGATGGACCTGGAGGGTATTGTGCTGAGTGGATTATGTCAGACAGAGAAAGACAGTTGCAATGTGATTTCACTTATATGTGGAATCTAAAGAACAAAATAAACAAATAAAACAAAAACACACTTATAGATACAAAGAACATTTTTATAACTGCCATATGGGATGGGGGTTAGGGGTGTGGGTGAAAGAAAGGGAAGGGGTTAAGAAGTACAAATTGGTTGTTATAAGGAAGTTAAGGGGATGTGGGGTATGGCATAAGGAATATAGTCAATAATATTGTAATAACTATGGATGGTGTCAGATGGGTACTAGATTTGTTGGGGTGATAGATGGGAGTGGATTGGGGGGCAGGGTGAAAAAAGGTGAAGGAATTGAAAACTACAGATTGGTAGTTATAAAACAGTCATGGGGATGTAAAGTAAACAGAGAATATAGTCAATAATATGGTAATAACTATGTATAGTGCTAGGTGGGTACTAGACTAGTCAAGGGGATCACTTCTTAAATTATATAAATGTTCTAACCACTATGCTGTACACCTGAAATTAATATCAAATAATATTGAATGTCAAGTGTAACTGATAAATTTAAAAAGGGGGAAAAGGGGTAGGGGAATAAGAGGTCCAAATTTCCAGGTATAAAACAAATAAGTCATGGGGATATAATGTACAGCATAGGGAATGTAGTCAATAATATTGTGATGGTGTGGTACGGTGTCAGATGGTTGCTGGACTTATCAAGGTGATCACCTCTTTAGGCATAGAAATGTTGAATAATTATGGTGTACCCCTGAAATTGATATGATATTGTATGTTAGCTATATTTTTAATAAAAATCTTTTTGAAAAAAGAATATGCACTCCATTTAGATTTTTTTGCATTTAAAGAAAGCAGTTTATTAAAACAGGTATGATAAATACAGTAAGAAAATAACTTTAAATTTCAAACAAAACAAAGTGAATGGTGGACAGAATTCAGTCAGTATAACAAGCAATGTCAAGGCAGTAAAGTAGTAAAATCAGTTAGTGCTTAATTAGACATAGGAAGAAAAAAAAAAGCCACTGATTCTATCTCATAACAGTTTCCCAGCTATATGTGAGGATTGAAGTTACTTTAGAAAGTAAGTTTTGTAACAATTAGAAATATAATAAAGATGTAAATCAGGCTTATTAAAAGTTAAACTTATTTGCTTAGTGGTACATAAAAGGCTTCAGAAAATTCAAGTTTAACAAAAAATGGAAGTGTAATCAAAGAAAGTGCACTTAAAGCTGTTTGCCAGCAATTAAAAAGTAATTTACTATTACTATACTGCTTATTATTAGATGACTTTTCAATCACAAAAAAAGAGTGTAGTAATAAAAACAATTCTCTTTCAAAAGTAGCACAATACATTTTTAAATAAAAATAACCCCAAATGATGATGCTTTGCATTTTCATCTCTACCTTAGTCTTTTAGTGGCTTTCATAAACCCTCATGAGGAGTGAATGTTCCTTTACTAATGATTGTGGTTGCAATTTCATTTGAAATTTAAAAATTCACATTAACTCCACAGAAGAGATGTGACACGTGCATGCATGTGTGTGTTTATATATTTATCTTAATATATAAACACCAGTGTGCATAAAAGTTTTCAAATAAACTATCACTTATGTTATTCTCACAGTAAATATGTCCTCTCATTCTCACAGTAGATCTGTCAGCTCAGTATTGAACCTAAAATGATGAGTAATTTTGCTAAAAATAAAAATAAAAAGTTTACTGCACATTCTACATAGCGTTAAAGCAGATGTACAGCAACTCCTCAGGACTAGTAATATTGATACGCGTGTCCCTTCTAGCAATGCTTATATGAACTATCAAAACCTAAAATACACCAAGCAGAGTAGCTGAATAATGAGAAAACTGCTCTGCCCAATGAACATCAGAGCAGAAGAGTAGGCTCACCTTAGTATTTTTTATTTTCTTCCACCAGCAAGATGACAACAATCTATCAATGTTAAACAATAAACAGAGTAGGGTCAAAAGGTGCATTTATCTACTATTCCAAATAATGTCCTAACTGCACCCAAATACACAACACACATACGTATACACACACACACACACACACACATACACATACACCTGGGGCAGGTCAGTGAAACAATTCTACTATTACCCCAATTGAAACTTCTGAATAAATATTCTAGTCAGTTATTGTAAATTTTCATCCAGCCTACAATTTTTCTTCCTCCACTTAATATATATACCAAGCAACTTTTGTGTCTTAGCAGATACATTCAATGCCATAAAAGCTAATCTTTTTAACACTAACATCTTGCTGAAGTGATCATATTAAAATAATTAAGCAAATGGTCCACTTTTTAAAGGATTATTTAAAATCAACAAGCATGATTAAAGCTGTTAGGAAAGGAATAACTTTGGCCTCAGATTTTTGCTAGCTTCATAATATTTTACTTCCCTTAGCGATGTTCAAGTATTACAGGTTTAGAGTTAAGACTATTTAGCATTAATGCTAAAGAAGCACAGGGGACACCTGGTTAATAATAGGAAAATCATTTCTTTCCAACTTTCCTTCCTTAAACAAGAATTGGGCCATCTCACAGTAGAGCCAAACTTTTACTGAGTGTGTGTGCCAAGTCTGTGTTAAGCTGTTTCACATGCCTTGGAAGCTTTATTCTCATCATTCTCATAGGGACTGACCTGGGCATCAGCTGTGTGCAGTGACCTACATCCGAAGAGCAGTAGGAGAAGATGATGGGAAACGAAGAGCAACTCTAATCCTGTGCTCCTTGAGGAAATACCTCTACTTGAACACAAAGGAATCTCCTCATTTCTATCCCATTGGGTCCCCTATGACTCCTAAGTGCTTCCTCTTAGCTGCAGTCTCAAAAGGGGAAAGTCACTGGGCTGTGATGAAATAAGAAACATAAGAATAAATATTTTAAACAAGGTCAAAGTTCTTCCCTCAGAATTTATCCAATGCTGTAAGCCGAAGGGTCTATATCAGTGTCTAAATCATTTAAAATTATTCAGTGTATTGAAAAGCAAGTGTAAGCAAAGCCTTGGTATCTGAGAGACTAGGTATTTCATGTTTATATCCTATGGAGACCCCACTAATTCATCCACAACCCCTTGTAAATTACAAAACTCATGAGGTCTAGCAGAGACCAAGGCCAAAGACTACAATAGTCAAAGAAGCATACTGTGTACACATCAACCAACAGGTTTTCATTTAAAAAAAAAAGATCTTCTGTTTGATACAAACCTACTGTAGTTCAAGAATTTACCATGTGTAATCAACTGTTCACTTTTAAAAGAAAGTAATACTTGATTCTACTTTGTTAAAGTTTTAAAGAACATCTATTTACGCATTTGCATTAGCAGTATTAATCAACCTGAGAATCAGAAAAAAAAGGTGCAAATGTACTATTTGCCTTTGGCACAGGACAAGTAATTGGTGCAGTCGGGCTCTACAAGTACAACTCGTAACAGTCATATAATGCTTGGTCTGCCTCTGCTAACTGTGATTCACATACGAGCATTGCTTCCCGGCTTGTCCACAAATTTTTTTCCAAAAGAGAAGCAATAAAAAAAAAATGAATATATGGTGGAGTTACATATACTTTGCATCTTTCCAAGTTTAGAACTGTGAAAACAGGCAAACAGCTCCTCCCAACTGGGAAACTATAAGTAAGAGATACTAGTGAGATTGCTCATACAATACACTTTCATTGGGTTCAAACTGAGTTAATTTAAAATATAGCAGTCAAGGAGGGCCAGTTGGTAAGTGTCCACCCCTTTTTGCAAATAGTTTTAGCAGTTCTAAAAACTTCTAAATGTTAATTTGATAGGGAAGGACAGTTAATTATAACTTAAAAATACTTGGAGACACAAGCAGCATAGATACTGTATTCACATTAATTCATGTATGCAATATGTATCTTATTAAACAATTTCTATAAAATCTCAAGTTTCTAATTAGGAATTCTGGTGTAAAAAAAAAGGCAATTTGGTAGCTGGGTTCTTTTCACTAAAGACATGTTCATCAACTAGCAGAGTTAAGACGCTAGTCCCTCATCATCTAATACCTCACAGCCATGTTCAGAGCGTGTGGATCAGTGCAGAGGTACTGGCCGCAGGATGCGTGAGTCCTGCCTATAAGGCTTTGTGGCTTTCGCTGCTCTACGCACTTTATTAAAACTACGCCACCTCCAAACCTAACTAAAAAAATCATTGCTCATGACTTGGGGAATACTGGGTGTAGGTGGTAATTTAATAAAGTACATTATTAAATGCAACATGATTTTTGCATTGTAAACGTCTTAAAAACTCAGGGTTTCAGCTACATATTTTTATCCTGAAATAAAATTTCTATATAACCCTTGTCTTCAATCCTTGTTTTTCTAATCATCTCCTTTATTAGGTACATGACAATAAAAGTTTTGAGCAAGAAGCCATTCAAAAGCAGTATATAAAACGTTCCTGAAGTACTGTTTTTTTCTCTTCTGTATCCTTTTTTTCTTCTACATTTCCCACGTCAGACATTGCTCTTTAGTTTTTGTTCGAGGCTTCTATGTAGATATTCCACATTAATGGCACTTGTTTTTAAAAATGAAAGTTTTAGGCACAAAAGTCAGTTACTTCTGGCTCTGCTTTGTAGAGAAAGGTGTAAGAAATAAAATCTCTGCACTCTTCCAGATAATAACTTTAATTATTTACGAGAATTAGATTCTTTTTTACTGTGTGGAAATTAGAAGAGACCTTTAAAAAATCCAGAAATGCAACCTTGTGTATGTACAAATAACCTGTTTTAAATGCTGGATTCTGTAATGAGCCCGGGATATGCACACAAAGTGACATTCCATTTCAAAAATAACGACACAGCTTTCCAGTCCCTTTTCAGTGGCTACGCAACTGGGAAGCTGCCACGTGCTTTCCCTGGGTTTCTGTGCTGTTGTGTCAGTAGCTGAAACCCTGGGTTAGAACTGCCAAGTTAGCTCCCTTTTCTCCTGTGTGGAAAAGACACCAACCCTGTGGATACACTTCCTTTTCCTATTTGGTTTATTTAAAAATGACCTATTCTGATTGACCTGTAAGAATGAGCACTATAAAGAGCTTTACAAATAAACTTTCTTTCAAAGTCATAAAACTATTCATACTTTTTTGAAACAGGCTAATGCCAAGAGTCCGTCAGAAGTTATCTACTGTTTCGAAGGAAATGGAGCAGCACCAAATGGGTCTAATTCGACTGGCTGGGACTGTTGGGGTTGATGTGAAGTGATGCTTTGCACCACAAGTTCGGTAAAGGGCACGGCACCAAAATCGTCCATTTTCAGCGCATCTGCACTGTGAAAGGGCCCATGCAGTGAATTCGGTCTTGGCCGGCCAGGCAGCACGGGATTGTGGTCAGCACGGATGTCGCTCAGGCCCTGATGGGAAGAGTGCCAGGGCAGGTCTGGGGGATGGAAGGGCTTGGCCCCAAAGGGGTCCAACAGACTCTCCTCGGGAGGCAGGACGCTCCCTCTGTCTTTCCCGTCAGTGAGCGCAACGCTGATGTTCTCCTTGGAGTCTGAGATGGTTAAAAATTCGTTGCTGCTTTGAGAGTCTCGGCGGCCCACCTTTTTGTGCCTGCGGGCTCTCTCTGGAGTGCGGTAAGTAGGCTTCACGGCCTTCTTGGCGCTGGTCGGCGTGCCGTGGTGCCGCTTCCCGTTGCTTTTGGCCAGATCCTGCTTTGTGCGCCTTTGGCGAGAAACCAGTTTCTGTAAGCTGCGCTGTTTGACTTTTTGCTGCTGGCTCCCAGTTATTTCCTCAAAGGGCACAAGCCCGAAAAGGTCCTCGTGGCTGTCACTTTTAGTTGTGGGCGTGGGAAAGGGCTGAAATGGAGTGGAGCCAAATATGTCTACACTTTTGGGACAACCAGGGAGAGTCTGTGCTTGGGGCCCCCCTGCACGACCATCTTGTATGTTCACCTTCTTGCTAAAGGGTGCCTTTGTGAATACATCAAATTCCTCTTGCTCTAGTCCCGCAGCAGGAAAACGGGTCTGCGGAGAGAGGTTCTTTTCATTCTCCCCTAGGTGGGGCTGTTGGGCACGCACCGCAAAGAAAGGGACGGCGCCAAACACATCAAACTCCTGTATGGGAGTCTCCACTCCAACATCCGGGAGGAACTGGCTTGGGCTGAGGAGTGTTCCATTAGGATCCTGGGTTGGTCCACTGCTAGATTTGTCTCTGAAGGCAGGGCTCGCGTCGCTGTGCTTGGCTTTGGCCTGCTCGTAATCAGAATCAGAGCTAGGTTTCTCTTCTTCTTCCTCATCTTCAGAATCCATGAGGAGAGGCCGATGACCCAGATTTTCCGGTTCAGTGTCGTCGTCATTGAAATCAACTTGTTCTCCCTGAAGAACGTCTTCATCCTCGTGCTCTTCTTCCTCACTGCTCTTAGGAGAAGGGGGATCTGATTCGAAATCACTTTCAGATTCATCGTTCCCCTTCTGCACTTGACCCGGTACTGATGAATTCTCTGAGGTTTTCTTCCCGGGCCGCTGGTCTTTAGATGCTGGACTTCCCTTTCTATTCTTGATAGGGTTTGTAGAGCTATTTTCTTGATTCATGGATGCATATTCAATTTTCTTTTCAGGAGAACCTGCAGTTTCAAAGAAAAATTATTATAGCATTCTAATGCTTTTCAAAAACCATGTGCATGAAACAGTCTTTACTAACACAAAGCAGTACAAATCCCTCCTACCATTTCTTTCCAAGTAAGAAATAATGTAAATTCTTTGTCATTAGGCACCTGTCCTCAACCAGATGGTTGGGCCCTTTAGTACAGACACTTACTTGTCTGTGTGCCCTACACACCACCTAGGCTCTCGCCTACAGCTAAGTTTCATTTACAGTACCCAGAATAGGACTCTGAATATCATACACAAGCAAAGTTTCTTCTCCTACCTTCAAAATAAGATAATTTTGCTAACTACCATATTTATCAAACAACCTTCTGCTTATATTTCAAATATATTATAAAGTATTCCCACAGATATCAACAAGCATGAATAGCCTGTCCACTTAACTATATATTTTACCATAATTTTCTTAATTGGAATTCTGGTTTTTTTGTAAACTAGTTAATCTTATGAGTTGGGTTAACATAAATGCATCCCCATAGCCTCATCAAAGCTAAGGACCAGGTACTGAACTGAAACTGTACCAAGGACACCTTGTGCCTTCTGTAGATGACACATCTTCTTTTAGCTATCATATCTATACTATTAGACATTACACTAAAAGCATGCTACCTTCGAAAAAAATCTTAATGATCAGTATGTTCACTGGATGATAGGTAATAAAACTGTATCAAACAAATATAGTGCTTTACAGTTTCACTGTATGGTATATAACAAAGATAGTATATGATTAGTTTACATGAAAATATTCTCCCTTCCCATACATGGGTGTACTGAACTGATTTTCCAGAAGTAGGGATCAATTTGCATTGATCCAACCACGCATCCATTTATCCCTTCCCCTCCTTTAACTAAGATCACATATTTTCAAAACAATTCGCTAGGGTAGGAAGTATAGAATGTAGTCATGAAAACTAATTTGCTATGATGGAAGGACCACTACTTTCCCATCAGTAATATGGCACTCCCTGTGGCACATGACACCTCTGAGTTACTTCCTTCTCTTAGAAAATCAGCACTGTTGTTTTCCCACCTCTCTATTCCTGCTTGGTCATATTTATAGAGACTTCTCTTTCAGTGATATCTCCTTAAACACATATGTCCCCCTGGGTTCTATCCTTGTTTGTCCCTCTCTCTCTCTGCATGTCCTCCCCTGGGTGTTAACTACTATGTTTAATTGCCACATATACCAAAATAACTGAATCTCTAAAGCTTACCATGAATACTTACCTTACTCATCTACTATTTATCATGAATATGTACCCTACCATTCCTTCAAAGTTAATTTCAGAAGAAATCATCTCTCCTCTTAAAATGGGCTTCTCACCAGTTCCCTCTAAATTAATGAACCGTGCTTCCGTCTACCTAGTTCTACAAACCAGCAGAAATCCGGAAATCACATCTCCTCTTCCCACCAAATAGTTCCTGTTTTTAACATCTCCTGATTCTGTCCCGTCCTTTCCACCTGCCAGTTGTCTATTTCATTCTCTCTTCTTTCTGAACTTCCCTGTCAGCCTCTAGTCTCATATTGCTCAAACTGCTATACACAATTACCAGGATGACATTTCTGAGACACTAATCATGTGGCTACCGCTTAAAGCCTTTTAGTGGCTCTCTCGAGTCCCCAGCCTTAGCCGACACAGGGTCCCCTTCTCTGTCTGGATCTGTCCTACCCCATCTTTACCCTCAGACCCTGATGTCTCTCATGAATATTCTTCATTATAGCCACACCAGAGGTCTCCCGACTCACACTCAGGAACTGAATAGATTTGGGTAGTTTTTTGTTTTTTGGGTTTTTTTAGCTATCTTGCTATCCAACCTCTTAATATTTGCTATCAGACACTGAGGAACTTAGTAAGTTTGGGTATCCAGGGGCACTCTGTTTTAACATCTATCATTTAATACCACACCTCAAGGTGAATATTCTTCCAGCGCTTCCACTCCCACCCGACCCGCCTAGTGGACCCGGCTGTATTTCAAGACCCAGCCCCTTTGGAGGGACCCCTTGGAAAATTCCTATAGTTGGTGCTTCTGATGAGCTTAGTATCAGCCATCACTGTAGCACCTGCTATACTATATTATGATTATCTGTTTACTTGTCTGTTTCCCCTAATTGATTATGAGCTCTTAGACAGAGGCGTGTTTATCATGTACCTCATGTTATCGTTCATTTCTTCCCCAGCACTGTGCTCAATCAGTATTTGTTGAATGAAACAATAAGTGACGACTCTGAGCTCACATACATATTCAATATATTCAGAATACAATAAAGAGAGTTCCATAGAAAAATAAGCCCTCTACATTTGGAAATGATTTCAACTCAGAATTCAGTCACTCACATTTTTTATTTGATTCAACAAAATATTTTATAGGGCACTTTACTACATACTGATTATACATTGGCGAATAAAATAAACATGGTCTCTGCCTCCTAGGAGTTCACAATCAAGTGTGGAGACAGAGTGTGTAGTGAACATAAAATGTGACTGGTGTGCTGAGAGAACAGAGCAGTGATGCCGTCCCAGGGGGGAGGGGTGGCTGGGGGGGGCACACACGTCTGCTCAGGCAGTCAGCAAAGGCCTTTCTGAGATGACCATCAGGGAGGAAGCGCCAGCCACGCAGAGGACAGGCAGCAAGCCGCTCCAAGTAAAAGCTGCAGCATGTCTTTACGGCCATGACAAGGAGTTTGGAGTTTGTTCTAAATTCAGCGTGTAGTGGGGAGCCATCACAAGGCTTTATTTAAAATGGGTATCATGATCAGATTTACATTTCAAAAAGATGACTGACTAAAGAGGGTGCAAAGCAGGGAGATCATGGAAGAAGCAACTGTCGTAATTCAAGTCAGAGATTATGTGGCCTGGAGGATGGTGGTGGCAGGGTAAAAAGAAGTGGAAGAATTAGAGACAAGAGGAAAACTGGATGGATGGGCAGTGCCATCAACACAGACAGAAACTGGTGAGTAAAGAATAAGTTGAGGGCCAGCCGAGTGGCTCAGCTGGTTAAGAGCTCGCTTGGGAGCGCCAGCTCTGAGCAGCAGGGCCCTGGTTCGGATCCCACATGAGGGCCAGTAACACTGCCCTCTACAGCTAAGATGCTGAACAACAGCTCAACCTGGAGCTGGGCTGCTGTGAGTTGCCGGGTGAGAGCTGCCGTAAGCGGCCGACCAATGACCGGAGACCGATTGCCTCACCCAGGAAGAGTGCAGTGATCATACCAACATGGGACAGTGAAGCGACGTCCTCCACAACTAGACTGAAGAACAAAACAGCAATTTGTCTACCTGTCTGTTCCCCTTCCCCGAGTCCACAACGCTGTTCCCCTCCCCCAATTCCCCAATAAAATCTTAAAAAAAAAAAAAAAGAATAAGTTGAGAAGTAGAGCAGATTCATTATTAGGAACGGGCTTGGGCACAAAGCTTGAGGTATCTGTGAGATGTTTAAGTGAAAGCCGCTATCTATGGCTAAAACACAATGGTTAGTTGTTAGCTGGAGAAAATAGATTTGGGAGTCATCACCATGCAGAGGATATGCAGCGAGAGGCACAAGTCTGAAGGACATCACCTAGGAAGAGAGTACAGAAGAGGAAAGGGGGATCCCATACTGAGCCCTCAGGTATACTCAGAAAACACTTAGAAGTCAGCAGAGGAACCTGCGCAGCACACTGAAAAGAAGAAGACCAAAAGAAGGCCAAAGAAGACCAAAACCAGGTCAGTGCAGTGTTATGGAAGCCGAGAGAGGAGAGAGGAGTGTTTCCAAGGGGCTGAGCTGGCTGATGCAAAGAAGTCCGAAGAACTGAGGACAGAAAACGGCCACTGGCCCTGGTCAGCTTGGGCAGCTTGTTGGCAACTTGAAGTGAGGAGAGGGCCGGAAACCTAGGGGGGCTGAGGAGTGAAGGGGAGAGAACAGAGGGAGACTTCTCCCAGATTATACATAAATACAAATATAATCTTCATCCATTATTCATCTGCTAGTTCCTTTAAACCAGCTAAGAGCTATGTGCTGTATCTTCACAAATTTATAATAGGCTTATCTTAAATCCTAACAGATTAAAACCAAATCAAATGCAGATTCTCCAGTTTGACTTCTCCATAGAGCATACTTCTGATATTAAAAACAAAGATTACTTTTAGATTAGCTACAAATTTATTTTCATGAACTTTTATTCAAAAGCAAAAAGATGTCATGGCAAAGACATGCAATCAACCCTCACTTCGGAACATCTCCTCTAAGGGACATTTTAGCTTCTTACCTTCTTACCTCCTCAAGCGACTGACCCACCCGCGGACAGCCACAGTGTGCAGCTCATCCGCCTGCTCATAGAGCCCTCCAGGCACATTCTAACGTTTGCCAAGTGTGCTGGGCAGAACACTATGCGCGTAAAGAGAACCAAACTGTTCTATGGTCTCTGGAGACCGAGTCTATGAAACGCTGCACTACATAACGCGCCTCCACCTCGACTCACCTGGGAAATGCTCGTTACGCATATTTAAGGCGTTGACAAGTCCTATACAAGAGAATCTTTACTATTATGAAACCTAGGATTTTCCAAATTTGCTTCACTACGCTTTTAAAGATGAACATCTATTAATCTTTATAAACAATCTTGCCAAACATCACTTTGGGAAAATGCTGCTGTACAACTTCTCTGGGAAAATTTCCATTTCTAGGGCACAGGAGTTTTGTCCTAATGGTCTTCTGGAACATGTAACACAGGACAGAGTCCTTCAACTGACCTTCTTTTTGTGATACTTACATTTTAATCTCAGTCTTCTAAATGATTGGCCAACATTGCTTCCCAAACACATTCGTCAGCTTCTACTTCTCATTCTGCCTGCCCTTTGTCAGCTTCTCAAAGTTGTATAAATAGAGATACATATTTCTTTGTTGTAAAGTGCCATGCAGATCTACTTTTTAACTGTCAATGTGGATGTAAATTTGTGGGTTTTAACTTACCATTTTTAATGCATCTGTACAGGTATCAATATGGTTCATAATTAATTCTGATAGAAGTGTGATAAAACATTGTATATATAACATTTAACTATTGACCCACAGAACCTCTAGGTTGTTTCTACTTTTTCACCATTTTAAATAGAACCATAATCATGCACTTTTTCCTTGAGGGGGGAGCGAATAAAAAGAAAACTCTCCTTTTAAAATACCAATTTCACTTTATCAATTTGCTGTAATTTCCTCCTTATGCATAATTAATACATAATAAAGTTAACCCAGTAACAATCTCTGACAAGATCATAATTGAATGCTGTTTGCTCCCTCGTAACTGGGGGACTATATACATTATCATATTATGAGGGAATAATAATAATACAGGTTCTACTTTACAGGGCTGTTGTAAAAAAAGGACTTAAAATAGCGCCTGACATGTAATAAACACTCGATAAAGTTAACTATCGTCATCATCTCCACGGCAAGACCAAACTCAGTTATCTCATCCATCATACTCCAACGTTCTAGCAACTTTTCTGGACTCAATGGTTGAAAGTGAATCTAAATGAGAGGGAAGAGTAGGGAGAAATGAGAGAGGAGGTGCGATTCTGTGACTAATTCAAGAATAGTTCAGGTCACTATGTTGTACACCTGAAACTAATAATATTGCATGTCAACTGTTAATTGAAAATAAAAGTTTTAATTGTTAGAAAAAAAGAAATGAAAATGCAAAAAGAAAAATAAGAGAATTTCAGGCAAACAAGTGTATAATTCTCTTGTGTGACACGTGAACTGTTTCTCAGGGAAATTCCAAGTTAGGTATTAAAAAAAGTTACAGCAATGGAAGTCACTAAAGTGTCAGGAGAACTAGTACTTATTCTCACTGCTTTATGGCTTAATATACCTCATATATACAATTTCAAGAGAGTAGCTCAAAGCTAAAGTAGTGCATCAATTACTCAGTACTGTCAGTAAAATGACAAGCATTTACTAAATAGGTGAAATACCAAATTAACCATTTGATAATAGTCTGTATAAAATATATATAGCAACTTCCCTTCCTTCATTAGCAGAGGAGACTAAATGAAAGTGTCCTTTGATGGCCTGTTCTCATTTGGAATCATGCGTTACCAGAGTCTGGCTTTCTTTGTCTGCATCTGCCTGGGAGAGCAGGGATCAAAGTGAGAACACATGTGAACTGCTTGCACCAGTGCCGGCATGTTGCAGGTGCTCATTAAAGGGCGATTATTAATGAATTATACCATCATTTCATGACTATTAATGAGAGTACCTACTGTACACCTCTCATGGCACTGAGAAGTGAATCAGAGAGGACAGTAATATTGTCAAGTGAACAAAATCCACTGCCGAGGGCTTCTCTTACAGTATCTCTTAACTCCCTACCATTAGGCTCCCACACATTAGGGTAAAAATGCTCTAAAGGCTTGCTATGATCTTTCCTCTTCAATTTCATCAACCACACCTTCAGAAATGTTCCCCGTCCTTTCCACGTCAGATCATTGTCATGACTGCCTACCACTTCAGAGACATGCAGTTACCACCCAATGCTCATTCCTCGGCTTTCTCTTTTCTCTTCCCGGTTCTTTCTTTTAGTGACCTTAATTTTGTTTCATATCTTCAATTTTATCTTAAAAGCAAATTTTAGAGATATAGTCCAGTCTTTTTCACATAAAATATTTGAAACTAGGGAAAATGACTTGCCCAAGTTTAAGGCTATACATCAAGGCCATAGTGACTTCTCTGCTGATGCCACTAGTTTAAAACCCTCATCTGTAAATTCACAATTGAACTACCAGTAGAATATTATCACCGGCAAACATTCAATATAGCTTATCATCAACCCCTACAAAATACAACTGCAGACTTGTCTTACATTTTTTTATCCCCTTTACAAAACTATGCCTGAAAAGTGTTAAGAAAAACAAGAACAAACTAATAGAATGAGCACTGTATTGTTTCTATTTCAGCAAATAGTGTTTTGTTGTATGATAAATACCCTGTGTTGAGTATTTTACAGGTTAAGTTCTAGAAATACTATCAGATTTATCAAAAGATGAAAGAATACTCAACTTTACAAAATCCACAGAAGGTAAACATCCAAATAAGCTGTTACCTCATCTATAAAATACGGACAATAATGGCACTTACCTGATAAAGCTAAACATTAAATAACACTCATTTACTGAAAGCTCATTAAATATTAGTGTGTGTGAGAGAAAGAGATTATATTAGATTACCAAAGTATATTTTGATAATGAATTCATTCATCAGGGTACTGTATGGTATACAAAGATAAGACAATTCTTGACTTCAAGAAGGTTATCATTCAGTTTAACAGTTGTGAAACCCACATACTAATCCTGATTCTAGTGTTCTGGAAAATGACTAACAAAAGGTAAAAACAACTGGGAGGTTCTGAAGAACAAGTTTACCTAACCAAATGAATTTAAGAAAATAAATCTGAAAAATGAATATAAGAACATAAATTCATCCATTCCATGCTTCAGTTTTCATAAAAGGAAATTTCTAGATGTTAACTAAATTTTAAACTTTATAGTCTTGCAGTTCAAAAGAGGAGTCCACTCAAAAGCTAAAATTTGTAGTCAATTTTCATATATTTATTATATTGGGTTGTTGGAAAAGTCATCACGTATTTTTTCTATGTTTTTCATTGCAAAAATGCGTCATGACTTTTCCAACAACCCAATAGTATTTTTAAACAAATACTTCATGAAAAGAATTAGATTCTAGTTAATGCCACACTATATTTTTTCAATATTAGTGTTAATTTCAGGTGTACAGTATCATGGTTAGACATATAATTTAAGGCTAGTCTAGAAACCATCTAACATCATACATAGCTATTATATCACTGACTATACACTCCCTATGCTTTACATCCCCATGCCTATTTTGTCATTACCAAATTGTACTTCACAGTGCCTTAAATAAATATTGCAAATGATGTATGCTTAAATCAATAAATGAACCTTCATCAACTATATGAAAAAATTCAACATATTTATAAAATGTCAAAAAAATATGGGGACAGTGGCATGTTTGCACCATACTATTCATATTACCACTCTTCTAATCAGGTTTCCATCTTTTAGAGGACAGTTCATTTAGTTATAAAATAGGTGGTACAGTCTTAATCATATAAGAAGCTTCCAGTTTTAAGGAGATTTTGTTTTGATGTTCTTTTCTTTGCTATCAGGTTATAGAGGATAAATGGCTTGACACTGCTATTGTAATTACATGCCTCCTGTTGTCTCATCATCTATGGTACAAGGGAGGGGCTATAAGACTTTAAAGCTCACTTTGAATTGGTAGCATAGGGCCTGCCATCATTTCCCAGCAATTTACCATGCCAGGCCCAAGGATCAGAGGATTAGGAGAGGGTTTTATCAAAATCTGTACTATTTCTCTGAAGACAGGCCAAGTGACAAGGCCGAGTATAAGAAGAGGATCATACTCCTCGTGAACAGTATTTGCCAGCCAGATTAAAAATGCTGTAAAACTGACATTTCTAATGTTACTCATATTATTGTAGATTTTTATTTAAAACAGACCACTTAATATTTTTGTTTTGCAGGACAGATTTTAGAAATCAGAGCTGGATTCCTACTTATTCACTTACTACCTGACCTCAAGCAAGTTACCGGCCCTCTCTGAGCCTCAGTTTCCACTGTATGTATACAATAGAATTCAATAAATGGTGACCATTATTGTCAATATCCTAGAATAGAACAATTTTTGATCTTCAAGAATTATATACTAGAATCTAAAGCTATAAACAATGCACCTCAGCATGGCTTATAAAATGACCCACCATTTGGACTGAACAATCTGTAATAGTTTATGTTCCAACAAATATTTGCTATATATAATGTGACCTTTCCCAATCCTAAACTCAGTTTAACTTCTTGTTAGATAATGAGACCCATGAGGTGGGTCCGGGGTTTGGGGAGAATAGGGGAAGTTCACCCAACCTAATTAAAAATTAAATGCAATATAAGCAACTTAAAACTTCAGTGACCCAATTAATATGGTCTGTATGTCAACAAAATTCTTCAAATACTACATGTTTCAGAAGTCGTGTTTACTAAAATTAGAGAGTCCACACTATAATTCACAAAGCCACATGTCCTACGCTGGTACATAAATTAACTGTAAAACGGTGCCTGGGAGAGAAGAAAGGGTATGTGGGTTTCAGGGCAGGATGAATACCATGCTTTTAATATGATTTTTATGTAAATACTGATAGTGAATGCTTTAATAAAAATAGAAATGACACTAGTAAAACAGTTCTTGGTAGTGAAAAGCTTCATTAATAGGTTCTACACTTTATTTAAAGGTTTCATTCAGTAGTTAAGAGGATACTAGCTCATTATTATTGGAACTTGGTACTACAACTAGCTGGATAGAAGCTGCAAAACTTATTTACACTAAGATTTTGGAATTTAGAAGTAGTAAAAATACTATTTAAATAACACTACCAACAACAGCAGCAACAATAGCAACCAACACTGAGGATATGTATGGTTTGTAAAACATTCCCTCCTTTAATCCTTTCAATAGTCTCATCAAGTAGCTAATATTATTCCCAATTTAAAACAGAGAAACGCTTCAAGAAATTAGGCAACACCCAATATGACATAGTTAATTTGTGATAGAACTAAGATTTATACCCAGGGCTTTATAATTCCAAAGTCCATGTTCTTTATGCTGTACCACACTACTAATATCAGTTTAGTAACTTGACATAAAAGGTAAACATAATTCCATGATAATTACAATATCAACTTATGGAATAAGGTATTACTTACTTTCACGTACAGCATTAAACAGAATCTTGATATAACTATTTGATTTATGCATAAATGTATAATTACAATTTTCAATTTTGCCCATGAAGACATGTTTAAAAATAGGAAAGGAAAAGCTAGATTTGATTCATTTTAAGACATGGTCTACCAAAATGCTACCTTCAGCTAAAAAGTCTGAAAATAATATAAGCTAAGGTGCCAAACAAATAAGAAAGAGACATCTATGTGGACAAACTAAGGTAGGTAAATAGGCCAGCTAACTGTACCACATCTGGAGTACATGCAGCTATTAAAGACAGAAAAAAACCCCGGTATTTTAGCCTTTAAATGTTAAAGGGAATGGGAACTAGTGTTATGAGCATAGGAACAGCCATGCCCCTAGTTGAGAACCCCTCTCCCCCCGCTTTTTAAAGCTGGAATACAATGAAGTATGTAGTGCTTCAAAAATTCACCAGAAAAATTACACCCAACACAGAATTATTTACCCAGCCAAATTATCAATCAACTATCAATTTAGGGAGAAAAAAAGACATTTTTAGGCAACAAACTTTAAAACTTTTCTTCCCACACACACTTTCTCAAGAACTACTAGAGGAGTTGCTCTATTAACAAAACAAGAAAGAGAAAGAGAGGAGAGCCAGGAATTCCCAGGAAGACTGATGGGTAAAAGGAAATACTAAGATAAGTGTGTGGCAGGCACAGAAAGCAACCAATTTAGACTGCAGAGCTCCATGAGAGATGTAACCAAGTAAAAGTGAAAATGGTAGTCACCTTTAATTGGGAGGAAATTTACACTTCTACATGGAGATCAATGACAGGGTACACACACAAAAAAAAACCTAAGGGAAAAAAAGTCATTTTTATAAACATAATTATAACTACCTCCAAGAAAAATAAAACCATATAAAGGAAACGTAATCATGGTATGCTAAACCTCAATGGTAACAAATATTTACATATCCCAAAAATGTATACATTGAACACTGACTACCAATAATTGTGTCAAAACTATACTGGGAGTGATCTCACTTATATGTGGAATCTAAAGAACTGAATAAATGAGCAAAGTAAACAGAAATAGTCTCAGAGATATAGAGAGAAAACTGATGGTTGCTAGATGGGAGGGGTGGGGATGAGAGAGAAGGGGAAGGGATTAGACAACATAAATTGTTATCTACAATATTGCCACAGGGACATGAAAGACAATTTGGGGAATATAATCAATAATGCTGTATTTTGTAGGGTGTCAGATGGGCACATGTCTTGTTAGGGAGGCCACTTCATGGACAGTGTAGATGTCTGACCACTGCACTGTACAACTGAAGCTGAAGCTGAATAATATTGTATGTCAACTATAATTTAATATCTATCTATCTATATATACATATATATATGTGTGTGTATATATATATGTGTGTGTATATATATATATATATATATATATATAGTCACACATATGGAGTGTAGTATAGGAAATAGTCAATGGAATTGTAATAGATATATATGATGTCAGAGGGGCAATAGATTGGGGGAGGGGAGTTATCACTTTGTGAGGGGTGAAATGTATAACTATGACATCGTTTTGTACAACTGAAACTAATAATAATTAAAAAAAAACTACACTGGGAGGATGGAGGGAAAGGACACGTGTGTAGGCATGTGGTGTGTGTGTGTGTGTGTGTGTGTGTGTGTGTGCGCGCGTGCATGCATGCACACTAATTGTAACTAATATAAATCCTCTTTTTCTATAATAGGAAGTCCACAGATATTATCTAAAATTAAAAAAAAAAGAAATAACAGAGTAAGCATGATATATTAAAACACCAGAAGAGAAAAATTAGCTATAGCAAGTTTGACAGGGAAAGGGGACAGGGAGGCAGCGGCAAAGAAGTGATTTTTGTCATTACAAACCTTGTTAAATCTGACTTTGTAAAGTACATACATATATTATTTTAGTTTTTAAATTTAGTTTAAAACTAATTTGGAAAATTCGGATAAAATGAAGAAAAACAAAATAAAAACGAACCCATTACAATTTCAAAGTTAAGATTAGAAATTTTTTCTTTTGAAATAAAAAACACAACTCCTAATATAGCCAGTGTGTAAGGAACACCAGATTGAGGACAATGACCCTTCTTCTGAAATGTACTTTACAAGGAGACTTAAAACCTGCTAAATTCTATACCTTTCTGCTTCACGACTGAATTCATTTTATTCTCAAGTAACATTCTCTATATGGCTTACCTAAAATTTTCAGTGATTGTCAAATCTCAGATTCAAGTAAGATAGCTTATCGTATATACATATCATTCTGTTCTTTCTTGTCTTTCTTCTGTTCTAGTACAACAAACTCCAGATGCTCACAATGCTAGGTGGAGGATAATTTCATTGGATAGAATTTTTTTCTTTTTCTAATTTCTTCCTAAAGCTTATGGAGAAGTTAATTTTAGTTTCAATAGATTCAACTATTCCCCGAAATACTTTACTTTTATTAAAAAATTATATATAAAAGTATTTCTAAGCTTGATAATGAGGTCAGTTGTTATTTTTAGATTTAATTTTAATTATGTATTTTAGATCTGATAAGTATAAATTAACAATGCTACTGTAGCCAATAGATCACCCGTTCTACTCTCTGTGGAGACATACTTCTCTTATGACATTTCCTCCTTTATTCCAGTTTATGTACTCAATTTTTCATAACCAAGCTGTTACAATGTTCATGTTCACACTAAATCTAAAAAAAATATTTTGAAGAGGAAGCACTTATATCAAAGGGCATTTTTTAAGATCACTGTCCTAAGGAGTATGAATTTTTAGGTATATAGTCAAATGTCTTCATACATCAATGAATATTAAGAGGTAATTACTGGGCAGGATTCAAAGACAGACAATTCATCTTTCCAACCCTCAATATGTTTAAAATCTAATAGAGAAAAGTTAAATACCCACAATAAAAACAAAATAATAACAGCAGCAAGCAAGCTCAAATTTGTGAGCATATTTCTAGCTACAAAAATCCTAGGCCAACCCCAAAATAAGGGTGTCCAGGGAAATGGCAAATTATTGAGGCTTACTCTAGTTTTTGATTCTACTATTCATTTCCCCAGGGTTCTTTTAAAAGCTGTTAAAGAACAGAGAATTTGCCTAGATATGTGCAAACCTGAAAAATGTTTTGCAACTCCTAGAGTCTGAAAAAAAGCTAGTACTGAAACCACGTTCTGCCACAAATAGGTCAATATTTGAAGTCACTACATTCTGAGAGCTTATAAAGATCATTCTGAGATATTATCATTAAAAAAAAGCAGTAACATTTGTATAACCTATTGGAGGGTGTGAGGGAGCACATCTACGCAGATTAAGTCAATAGACACAATAAACTGCCTTCACCAGTTAATGATGTCATGTCGTTCATGAAAAAAGAATTTGAAGGAGGCAAGAAGAAAATGGCAAGAATATGGACTCTTCAATAAGTGGCAAAGAGTAAAGCATGGAACATCAAAGTATGTAGAAACACTCTTTATTACTGTGCTGTATGTTCTGGATAACCAAATCTCAATGATGAAAAGTTTTAACATTGCCTCGATGTGTTCATCAGAAATCCTGAACACATTTCTTATTTTGGCTTTACATTCATAAGTTTTTCTTTTGTTGTTGTTCTCTCTTGTGTTTCTTTTAAATGGTAGTGATGATGTTACATATGTAACTTGCCTAAGTGAGAAATAAAAGCAACAGCAGAACCAAAGAACACGGGCTCACAGTTATGTTGAATACATTAAACAAAACCTTTACCTTCTAATGAAGCATTATTTCTTCCAATATATTTCCCTTTTCTAAGATTAAACTCATTTCTTCCATTATAACTATACGTATAAACAAATTCATTTATGCCAAAGTGGAATTCTACTCCATCCTAGTAACCTCAACACTGTTAATTGTGTAATTACTTTGAAAATATTACAACAAATATTTTTAAATGGTGAATAATAATATTTAAGTTCTGGAATGAAATCAAAACAAGGATGTAAGAAGAAAAGAGTAGGTAATTTGTCACAACATGATGATGAAAAATACAAAGTCAATATTTTTAAAATGCAGCTACAAGAGAGCATGTATAAACTAGCAAAATATAGGACTTTTAAGCAAAAAAGCTAAGCATAAAAATATCTTTTATTTAAATATAAAAATAAGAGATTTTCATGCACAGATTTTTTTCAACAGTATCCAATAATAAAGGTGAAAAGAAACAGCTATGATTCTATTATGTAGGTCAGCATTTTTCTACGTTGGCAAAAGACACAACTGAATAACCCAATGCAAAGAATATTAGGAAGACTAGGATAGCTAAAGGTTAAAATCATCTTCTATTTTCTGTAACTAACAGCTGATTCTCTCTTTGGCTTTATATGAAGAAGAATTTTTGTTCTTAATCTTGTTCTTTTGTGTATTGTTTTAATGGTGGTGATGATGTTATATATGTAACTTGCCTGAGTGAGAAATGAAAGGAACAGAACCGAAAGGATCTTCTGGAGGTTGGTTATGTGGAGCACAAAGTGGGTCTACATTCTTATCTGAGGATGCGCTCGCCTCGAGCCTGTCTGCAAAAATAAGATGAAACAAAACAAAAATAAAATAAAAACAAAATGGTCTTCAATGTTTTTTTTTCAAAAAGTGGTTTACAGTATAAATAAAAGCAAAAATTAAACCAAGGAACAGCTTTTTGAAAAATAATTAGACTCAGAGTTCCTTCTTCTAAGTATTAGGGGGTAGTCCTGAATTTAATACGTATTTGTTGCTAAAAAGGCAAGCTTAACAACATAATCTCAGGGCTAGATTTCACTAAATACAATTCATTTAATAAATAACTTGGTTTGGTTTATTTAAATACAAGCTGCCTTCAACTTGTAACATACTGGACCTGAATTTAGACTCAGCTTACTCAACAGAGACGTATTTGCCAACTTTCTCCATAAATAGATATGGAAAAAATATGCAAATGGCCTCTCATTCATAAAATAAATTCTATTTCTCAATAGCAATAAGAAATTCATTATATTTTGCTTTATTGTTCATTTCTCATACTATTTATAATTATTAAATCATTCACATACACACAGATACAAACATGTAGATATCTCTCTATTAAATGCCTTAATGACATAGTGTATTTATTCATCCAACAAATACTTAAGCATCTATATTCTATTTAGATACAGCCACTGTTCTAGGCAATGGGCACTCAACATCAAACAAAACAGATTGTTGCCCTCGCGGAGTTTTTATATGCTGGCATGGAAAAACAAATAATGAGCAAATGAGGAATATATAGATGCAGTATGTTCAAAACAAATAAAGCCATAGAGGAAAATGCAGTGTTGGGTAAAAGAAAAGGGGAGATTCTGATGAGATGGTTCTGGGATGGGTCCTAAGATTCTGCACTCCAACAAGCTCCCAGGTGATGTGATAGTACTGGTCCTGGGGCAAACTTTAAGGCAAAACCCTCATCTACAATATCCTGAACATACTTAATTACCGCTGTGGACAATTAATTCTTTAAACACCTTTATGATATTGGATACAATTATCAGCTTTTATGGCTAAAACTAACTGCAAAATCCACATGAAACTTTAGGTTGTTTAAATTTTTGCTTAAAATTTTGTTGAAGCACCAATAAATATTTTTGTTAAGGAAATACATCTGACAATTGATATATGCACAAACAAAACTTAAGAGCTACTTTTCCAATCGAAAACTGCAATGGATAACAATGAAAATTTATTTTAGGTGTTCTTTTTCAAGATATTAACTGTATTCTTGATTCAGAAAGCTATTAACAGATGTTGATTGTACCATGAAAAATTTTTTTATTTTGTTGTTCAACACCTATTAAAGAGAAGTTAGTCTCAGCATCATTCTGAAAAAATAAGGTTGGAGAATATATAACAAAGGATTTTTAATTTATTGTGGTGGGAAGTCATAATCAAACCTTAAGGAGAGGCCGAAGAATCACTGAATCAGAGAGGGTAACCACCAATGTTCTCAGGCCCCAAACGTATTTACAGAGTAACTTTAAAACCAAGGATTGTTCCTGTATCACAGTCCTCCTAGACTCCTCCATACTTTCTTCATCTCCCAAATTCTGGTGCACGAAAGAGTGATGACAAAGGAAAGAGGGAATGGGATAGGACAAATGGAGAGACTGTCTCTGAGTAAAAGCCACAGCATATCAATATCCAGGAGCCCTCATTCTTGAAAATCAAGACAGTATATATAGGTACTTCCATCTAAATTAGGAACAAAGTTCCTTCCTAAAACATCTGCACCAGAATTGCCAGGATTCCTGTATAAAATGTAGTTACCTGGGCCCTACCACACAAAGAACGAATCAAGTTATTTGGGTAGGGGCTTGCGAATCTACATTTTAACATACTCTCCTGGGTTTATAAACTTCTGTACCAATGGTTCTCAAAATTTAAAAATGCAAAATTGCCGCTACAGGTTCTTTGAATCCTCATGCACTGGTGTATTATCTCCATCAATCTATGGTGGGTGAATTCTTGGTAAATGTATAAATAGAACCATGTAGTTATGACAAGAGTACAAACATTATCATTTAGGAGTAAACAGGTACTTTTTGGATACATGGTCCCCATAATTAAAAATATGGAGATACTGTTCTATACAAAGTTCATTTATCCAATTATTTCAAAACAGGAATTGGGATAAACTCACTATAAAATGCATCATGTTTTCATTGTTCCACAAAATACACAATCAATTTTTCCATGGAGGATTTTATAAAATAATTTAGATTTCCAAAGTTCATGATAATCTGGGTCCCAGGGCACAAAAGACAAAATAAATACATGTATTAATATTATAAATTATCAATTACTTATAAGTAAAAACTAATAAAATGGTATGTGTAGAGTGACTTTTCAAATACACTGCCACCCCTAAAATGTATTTCAGTTTCATTTTCAAATAACTGATTGTCTTTACATTAGAGCAAAATTTGAGTTTGATTTGTCCAGTATAAGAAACTTACCTCCTCCTGCCTTCCCAAAAGAACTGTGTTGGTAAATAAAGACAGTATCGTTTCAAGAATTTTAATTGATATAGATGGCAAAAATACAGGATTTAAAAAATCCTAGAGTCAAAGTATTTTCCATAATATCAGAAAAAAAATAACTATTCTAAAAAGCTAATTTAGCAGCTTATATGAATAATGGCCACACGGTTAATAAATAAGGTTAAAAGTACAGTCTTCATCTGATACTTTTGAAACTGTTTTAATATACTTTAAAATTTCTGATACTTTGTAGCGAAGAAAAAGGATAAGTCTGAATTAGCTTAAAATAGTGAGACAATGTTTGAAAACAAATTAATTATATATACAAACATTTACATCTATTTTATTGTGTGGCTTCATAGGAAAAAAAACAAACACATTCAGTAGAATTTGTAAAGCAGCCACAGTCTTTAGTTTCTTCTATTCTTCCTTTTAGTTTTTTTGGTGCAATTTTAAACAGAAAAAAACCCAAAAATCCACCATCAACAAAAAATAATATTCTATCCCATTAATATTACTTTTAACATGTAGAAGCTATACAGCTATTTGAACAAATACAAGTTAAAAATTTTCCCCAAAAAACACCTGTATTCTAATTAGTGTTTAATGTATTAAATAGTATTACCATTAGATTTCTAAAGTTTACATACTAATCTGTATGTTTTGGTACAATAGACAATGAAAAATACAAATTTAATTTTTTTAAAATGTCACTGAGACCAGCTTTATTAGTAACACTTAATTTTGATTTAATGTTTGGTCTTAAATAGGAACAGGTTAAAAAAAATCTGAACCATAAATAATACTGTTAAACTGAAAGCAAAAGCAAGAAAAATCAGATTTATTTTATATGTTAAATCCCTTTGCCACCAAGTATATGGAATCAACTATATTATTAAAGATACTAAAAAAGTTTTGTTACCAATTACTAATATTTTGGAATTTTAGTATCTCAAAACATATGATTTTAAAATTACCTTAAGGATAATACACATAAGTAAAATATTTCCTAGATACCATATCCTTTTTTTTTCTTAATAAATATACCATTTTGAAAACAAGCCTGAAATGGGAGTGTATAATTCTGAACAATCATTACATGGGCAATGGCTATATTTTTAAGGGTCACACTTAAAGGTATTCAAATTCCTTACTGGAAAGCATCTCATAAAACAAATATAAAGAATTTTACAAAGGAGTAGGAAAACTTGATAAATAGTGGCTGTGGGAAAAAAAGTGAATTTGATATTTCAAATGCATCAATTATTTATTCATTCATTTTGGGAAGGCTGTTAGGAACAGAGGAACCAATCTATAAAAACCAACAATCAATTTTGATTACACTGTTAGTTTTCTACTGAAACTCTTAAGTTTCTGGAAGAGGTCTTTTGCCCATCACTGTAATTTAAACCTGATCACTAAACTAGATCAAATATTAGATACCTTACTGCTTGTGAGTGAGAGGTACTAGAGATGACTGAATATTACAGTTCAGTAAAACTTTGTGAGGAGGACTTTCTAAATTATAGTCTCTGCATTATTGATTTCTTTATACACTTTATTAAAGACTTTCCATTTTTCTTGAATCCCATTATTATGACTACCAATTATTAAGGCAAAAACAGACACTCTTCCATCTCCTTCCTTGCCGTTATCTTTCTGTTGATGTGTTTGCCCACAAAGCCCCTTCTAATTTGTTTTTTAATTGCCAGCTGAGACCTGATATTTTAAATATAGTTTGGTTAAAGGGCAATAGCTTCGTAAGCTGGAGCCTAAAGAGTTATACAGGAGGTGAGAAAAGGGAAAGTGGCATTTTATTGAGTGCCCAGACACTTTAAAGACAGTATTTCATTTCATTTTCTTGACAACCCTATGAGGAAAGCATCATTATATCCAGTTTTTTTTAAATTTTTATATTTTTTAGCTGAGCCATCCTCAGAGTTGCTCAGAGCTCGCACTCTTAGGTGAGCTCTTAACCAAATGAGCCACTTGGCCAGCCCCATTATACAGTTTTTAAATAAGGAAGTGTGACAGCAGTTAAGTGACTTTACTGAGATTACAACCTCGTTAAATGCCATCGTCAGGGATCAGAATTCACCTTTTTTGGTGCTATGTGCCAATTTAAGTGCATCAGCCTTAACAGTGATTTCAGTAGCTCAGAGACTATCTAGGTGGTTTCGAAATGGATGAGTTGTTCCAAGTCTGACCTTCAGATAAAATTCCTCCTGGACTTTCATTTGGAACTTAACATCTTTCCACAATTAACACTGCAATGAAGTCTGAACACTCTGTGGCATACATATGTGTGCACAAACACACACACAAATTACATATGTTATCTGGCCTTGAGGTTTAAAAGCAAATAGCTGGTTAAGAATTTTACATGCTAAATCGAAGTTTTATGAAGTTATGCAAACATGAATATTTATTTACATGCCATTGTTGCATATGGGAAGTAAATAAAACTTGAGTGTCGTTACAAATTCTAGGGAGCTTAGAATAACACATTTTTATTATAAGGTCATTGTAATGTGAATGAATACCCTTTCTATAAACTGATTTTTTTTTTAAAGAAGTTTTCTTAAGGAGTAAAAACTACTGATTTAGCGAACTCTTGGTTACTGTCGTGGTCACAACACATTAAAATGAGTATTTTAATTTTACCTTTTACTTTAAAAATAATCCTATAAATTACAATGATTTGGTTGCCCCTTTGTCTCTCTGCCACCGCCCCCTCAAAAGGAGATGCTTCATTTCCTTTTTTAAAACCTTACTTTTGGGGCCACTCAACATAAATTGTAGGAAAAATGTCAAACAAAAAAGTTGTGGTTGAAAAAAAAATTTTTTAATAAAAAGATGATTGGTTTTACCAAAGTTAACAAACCTTTATTAAAGGTTTAAAGCTCATTCTTAGATCTCCATTTAATCATCAATTTAATTTTTCATAATCATATAACCAATATGTAAAGTACAAATTTAAATCCCAACCATTTTTACATAAATTCAGGGCATTTAAAACTTTACATAAAATACAGAGGGTGACAAAAAAATGTATACACATTTTAAGAATGAAAAACTGTATTAAAATTGTTATATTCAATATATACTGTAGAAAAGATGAATACAAGTCACCTCTGCAACTACAAGAGGTGCTCAGAGTGGTTACCATCAGCATCCAGACACTTCTTATTAGAGCGAACTACTGCTTGAGCAATGTTGACCAACTTGTCCACTTGTATACATTTTTTTGGCACCCCCAGTATATACCAATTGGGAATAAAGCATTTCATCTAATAAATGTTCTCATAAAGCCAGTTACCTAAAATAAAATAGAAACTAGGAACTATAACTAGGGACCATTCAGACCTTTTTACATGCAAAAATGGGTGAACACACTTGGATATGAATATACACACTTTCATGTGAGCGCACGCACACACACACACACACACACACACACACACACACACACACACACATACACGCAAGCCTCAGAAACCTGAAAATTATCTACATACTATGGAAGTAAGCTTTTTGCTCCTATTTGGCAACCTCCTCAAAACATTCCACACATCTCTTTTCTGAGAAAGAACTTTTCTAAAATACATATGGCGAGGCTTGACATATATATTAGGTAGTTTAAGAAAAGGCAATGATTTCAAGTAAAAACATTGAGATATCTGATTTAAAGTTGGAAAGAATTTATTTCACTTTTGCCATATCAGGACAACAAAGAAGCCCTTTTATGTCCCCACTCATTAAAAGGGCATTACAAAACATTAACATAATGTAGTAGCCCATGTTTTCTTTCAGGCACTTTCAAAGGGCATCTCAGACCCACAGTATCTTCTACTGAGTGTGCAAGAAAACAGAGCTGCAAAATGATTAGTAAGGCAAGATACTAATGTTTCCCTTTTTATTTGAACATTAATCTTCCATGTTTCGGAGATATTCTGAATTTAACATTCAAATATATGCAGTAGTTAAGTGTTAGGAATCAACGTATCATCAGCAATCTTGGGTTTCATAGCTACTATCAAGCAATGGCATTCTAATGCACACAACATAGTTTGATAGTATGTGTAAAAGAAGATGGCCTGATTTTTGCCCTCAAATGCACAAAAAGAATTTTCTATTTACCCTCTTAAAACAGTCTTTGGCCTTGCTGAATAATTATAGAGCTGTTATTTTACTGTGAAGCAAAATAAGCCTTCAGGTGTCCCTTACTTGATCTTAGAAGGTCAAATTCTCTGTCCAACAGTTCTTCTTCTGTTAATTTGGAAAAATTATCCTCTCCAAAAGGATTCCACCCCGACATATCAGGTGGGTTACTGATGTTCTTCTGATATGTAATATTTGCAACTGCCTCTTTGTCAGCAACTGGCCTATAGTAATAATTAAGAGAGGAAAGAGAAGGAAAAAAACATTAGAAATGAAATTTTTAAATGCTCTAGTTCACACTTTATAAATGTTTAGAAAAGCAGATCATTGTATTATGATGGATTGAGAGGAAGGCCTCCTGGCATCTGAACAGCATCCGTAGGTCACGAGCTGTGTATCCCTGAACTGCCTTAACCGCTCTCTGTCTCAGCCTCCTCATCTGTAAAACAGGAGTAACAGTATCTACCTCATAGCATTACTGACAAGATTAAATGATTTAATACACATAAAGCAAAGAGAACAGTGTCTGGTAAAAAAAAACACACAAAATAACACTAGTAAGCACTCAATAAATATTAACTACCATTATAGTGAATAAACCTTAAAGTGAAAATAAGTTGCCATACCCAACAGCATTGCTCTAAAATCACTACTGAGTAAAGGTGATCTTATGTCCTGTTGCGATACCACAATAATTTTCCTTTTGACAAAGGCATTCTCTATACAGCTACTAACAAATGATTAACTGCTAAGGATTGCGTTATGAATTAGCTAAAACTAGATGAGGTTATTTTCTATATAGTAAATCTTTCTTGGTGTTTGAAGTATCTATAGTCTGGGGCCTTGGACCACTGGGTCTATGAAAGTTATCTGAAAGACCTCTTGGCTTTTAAGAGAAGATGAGTCTAAAAACTTCTTAACTTGAGAGTCCCCGGGTACCTCTCCTTCAATCCAGCCTGCAAACAACATAGGCAATGAGGCGATGTAACCAAGTTGTCCAGTTTTTTTCATAACTCAGATCCAGATCTTCTAACATTGGTAATGGAGGAACAATCTTTATGTACTTCTTAAAAAGTATCTCGATTTTGCAAGCCTTGACTCATCCCCTCAAATTTGCATTCCCCTTGGTAGCTCACTGCCATTGCCACCACACAGATCTTAAATGGGAAGAGAGGGCAAAAGTTGCCTATTTAATCTGCTAGTCCAACCCCCCCTCAGTATAGCTGAGCCAAGAATGGAACGTTTAAATAACTTACTAAAAGCCAGAGAACAAGAAACACAGTAATTGCTCAACAAGAAGATAGCCTTTGGGCCGGCCAAGTGGCGTGTTGGTTAAGAGTTGGCTTTGGACGCCAGCTCTGAGCAGCAGGGCCCCAATTCGGATCCCACATGAGGGCCAGTGATGCTGCCCCCTCTCTACAGCTAAGATGGTTAACAACACCTCAACCTGGACCTGGGCTGCCATGAGTCGCTGGCGATGGCGTAGGCTGCAGTGGGGCTGGCCAGCAGCGGGCATGAGCTTTCGTGAGCTGCAGTGGGCTGCCATAAGCTACCGTGTGTGGCCGGCAGCCAGCGTGAGCGACCGGCAGCCGGCGTGAGCTGCCAAGAGCTGCCGTGAGCGGCCGTCCAGGGTCCGGCGACTGATCTGCCTCACCCGGGAAGAGCGCAATGATAATACCAACATGGGCCAGTGAAGCGACGTCGTCCACAACTAGACTGAAGAACAAAAGGACAGCAACTTGTCTGTTCCCCTTCCCTGATTCCCCAACGCTGTTCCCCTCCCCCAGTTCCCCAATAAAATCTTCAAAAAAAAAAAAAAAAAGAAAATAGCCTTCTTAATAAACATAGCTTAGCTACCTTAATAATAAGTATTCGGTTGTCGGAAAAGTCATGAGGTATTTTTTCTATGTTTTTCATTGCAAAAATGTGTCATGACTTTTCCAACTCAATATAATTTAGTTTAGAACTCACTCTGGGGAATGCATTTGTTGCTAAGGTCTAAGCCTGCCTCCCTGACAGAATCCCATCTTTAATCCCAAAACTATCTTCAAGAACTTCCAAAACTAAGAAAAACCGGCATTCCCCTTCTGCCTGTCAATGATCCCTTTTAGAACTTTCTGATTCCATATCCGAATCACCCTCTTATTGTTCCTGGAATAAATTAATGGCTTTTTCTAGGTAGATTGTAATTCAATTGGGGGTGGTGGTGGTACATTAACCTACAATTTCAACAGGTGTTAAAATATGCCTACAAGCTCTCTGACACTCCACCCTTCTAAGGGTAAAACCGAATTCCCTGTCCTTGAATGTGAACTAGAGCTAGTGACTCCATTCTAACAAATGAAATATGGCAGAAGTGCCAGAGTGTGACTTCTGAGACTGGGTTGTAAAAGGTATCACAGGTTCCTTTTTGCCCTTTCTTTTGGACTACTCATTCTGGGAGAAACCAGAATAAATGACTCCCTGTTTAAAACAGTCTTTGGCTTTGCCGAAGAGAATATCCTGGGCAGTCTTTTGGAAAGATCCACGTGGCAGAGACCTGAGGCCTACTACCCAAAGCTGTGAATGAGCCTTCTTATAGACAGATCCTCGCACCAGCCAAGACTTCAGCTGTGGCCAACATTTTAACTGTAACCTCATGAGAGACCCTTCCTTGGACATAAATATAGAGCTAAGCCACTCCTAAATTCCTGATCCAAAGAAAGAGTGTCAGATAATGTTTATCATTGTTTGAAGGTACTAAGTTGTACAGTAATTTATTATGCAGCAACAAATAACTAACATAGGGTGATTTATATCATAAGCTAATATATGTAGATGTTTATTTATTTAACTATTATTTGAATACAACATGGTAATACTGTCCAATATTCATACTAAAGATATATTAACACAGTGGAGGGTAGAAACTTTAGCAGAATATTGAGTAGGAAATAATCACGCTAACCAAGATAGTGACCCTTTTCCTGTGTTCTAAGGAACCACTTGCTTTCTGATCTTCTACTCAAATGTCCCTTATATACTTAGAGCCAAATATTTAACTCCAATCTTCACTTTCCACTGACTTAGTCATAAATAGGGATATATGCTTACAAATCACCTTTTAAAGTGTTATAGAAGATAGTTATTACACATAATCCTCTGTATAACGATTGATATTAAATAGAAATAATAATAGTAAAGTAGCATTTAATGAATAAAAACTATTCCATTCTTATCCCTAGGGTACTTATTTTGAGGTATGTCTTTTTTATAAATTTATTAGCTTGCTACTTGTATTTCAGACTATATTTTAGTGGCTTTAGTTTATAATGTATAATATTATTTGCCTTATTTTATTATTTATAATAATGCTATTAATTTATTAAACAAAAAAGTGCTATATGGGTTAATAAAAAAATTGAAGAGTAGGCAAATGACAAAGAGTTTGGCAAACACTAAAGATCTGGATCTTTAAGCGAGCCTTTGATCGTGTGCGCAGCTCTCCACGTAGACACACGTGTCCTGCTTCAAGCACCTCAATCTCTGATTTAGGAAAGCACTTCAATAAATCAGTTTGGTTTTTTGTCCTCCTTCACTTTCTCTCTTTCTCTCTTTCTCTCTCTCTCTCTCTCTCTCTCTCTCTCTCTCTCTCTCTCTCTCTCTCACACACACACACACACACACACACACACACACACACAGGGTGGGAAGTGTACTATAGCAAACTGTGTACTGTAACCTTCCCTTGACATGCTCAGTGAACAAGTAGGCTACTAAGGTAGCTGTTTCTCATGCCCCACTCCTGGCCAAAGCTTGTAGACACCCTTTCCCAGCTGATGTTTCACACTCTGAAACAGTGTTGTATGAGAACTTCTTTGGTGTCCTAGTAACCAAAGCTCTAAACAGCTACTGCCTCCTACATATCTAAACATATTAGGAAGTATTTATAATGGTCAATAGATTCATAATTACAAAATCCTGAAACATTCCCCATATCAAATCTAAGTTTGAGAAAAATTTGTATCACAGTTTTTTAATTTATTATAATGCTTTCAATATAAATTACCTATGAAAAATAACTCTACAAACCAATGTATCTGAATAACCAAAATACACTGTTTCCCAACTGTTATGGTAACAATAAACTTGCTGTATCATCATCTTTAAAAACATCCAAATGACACAATAAAATTTTTCGTTACCTGTTTAAATTAAACCAAATTTGACAATTTTATGAATAAATATTATCAAATTAATTGAAAATAACGTAAGTTGAAAAAGTTAAATTAACTTATCTACAAGGATTATTTATTTTAACTATTAAAGTAGCTTGTTATGGTTTTGTTTTCACTTAAATTACAAAGAATGTCTTAACATATAAGCCAATAATTCCCTTAGCCTTAAATGCTGCTGGATGTTACTAAGCCTTATCTGCAAATAGCCGTTAGCAGAATTAATTAATGGAAATGCATGGAAGGATAGGGATGCACAGGGACCAGAAGAAAGGGCTCATGAAAGAAAAGGGGGGACTCTAGTGCCTCCATTCCACAGTCACACCTACTTCCACAGTAATTTCCTTTGCATTCATTTGTATTCACTAGAAAAATACTTGCCTATTGGCACTGTAAGAGGAGCCCATCATGGTTCCAGCCTGAGCTGGAAGTGATGAAGCGTAGGAAACTAATGCCGGTGAGAACTCTTGAGGGGAGGTAAGATACTCAGGTGATGCCTGTTGTTGAGACTGCTGATGGTGAGCTAGCATTTGCTGCTGTATGAAAGCCTGTTGATACTGCTGCACCTGAAACAAGAAATGTCATTATATATAACAAGGTCAAAAGTCACTAAAGCACTGTCAGCCTCATATCTATTTACTATGTTCCTTCTTTTCACATTGGCAACAAGATCAGAAACTTGAAAAATAATTTATATCTGAAGGAGCAGATGCCTACTAGAAAACTACAGCAAGATGAAATAAATCTATTTAACAAGTTGTGAAGCTAGGCTCACTTGTCAGGATTCAAAAATCCTCCTTTAAATACTTTAAGAAAAAGACAACAGAGTAGCAAGTCTCTAGTATAGTGGTTTCTATAAAAAAAGGTCAAACTATTCTCTGAAGCAAATGCAATTTTCCTTTGGGTTTATTTTTCTTCAGTCAACACTTGACAAATGAAAGGGACAAATGACAAAAGATCCTGGGTAATACTGGGTTGTAGGAAAAGTCATGTTGCATTTTTGCAACGAAAAACAGAAAAAATACATCCTGACTTTTCCGACAACCCAATAGATCATTTCCCTTATACTATGAGATAAGAGAAAAAAACTATCAGTCAGTTACAATGTGCCAAATTTAAATGCTATAGAATTCAGCCCAATTCAAACCTGCTTGAGAATACATGACTGGCTTTGATAAAATATGTGTGATTAACTAACTTGGATCGATTCTGAATTATTGAATTCTGAATAATACCATTTACCCTGTGAATTCCAATAGTATACTCAGAAAGAACTCTCTAGAAATTATATAACACTTACCACTGTAGGATACTGTGGTGCAGAAGGCTGCGGCTGATATACCGAATGCATTAAAAACTGCTGATGAAGCATTTGTTGTTGCTGCATTGCATGTTGATACTACAATGCAAAAATCAACAATTTTATCAATATCACTCATGCCTGTTTTGTGCCACAGTGTTTTTGTTTTGTTTTGTTTTTTGTTTTTTAAAGTACTGGTTTTACCATGACAAAGATTTGGGTAGTCAGTAGTCCAAATACCAATGTAAAATAGCTACAGTCAATAAGTGACTATAACTTATATATGCTTAATGGAAATGGTTTCAACATTATCAACGAAACATAATAGATTCAACTCAAACCATTTCCAACACAGTTTAAGGATGTTGGGAAAAAGCCTAAACCTAAACACATTTACCAGTTGAGGAAGACACCGAAGTCACCTGTGTCCAGAACTCATGACAGTAAATTCCCACTCTCCTCTACCTCCCGTTCAATGGTGTCTTCTGGTCATCCAATGGCACCACCTACTTAACTACCTTCCACTCTGGGTCCTTCAGTCAAGACCAGAGGAGGGAGACACCCATGAAGTGTCAAGCATGTAACTGGCTCAAATGCAGTTCAGGAAATGTTGAAAGGATAATGGTGGCGATCATTAAATTTAAAATAATTTGGAGAAACTAGAAATTTGCAGGTTCTGATGAGGCAAAGGACAGAATAGAAGTTAAGGTCATTTTTTCTAATGTCCCTTCCAACTCTAAATGCCATCCTCCACCATACACATATACACCAACCCAGGCAAAAAATCAAAACCTAAGACAATGTTCCAACATTAATGTAATTATTCTACATACTGAACTCAAAATGTAAACCTAAAAAGGATAAAATCCATCAAAAATTGTGGTGTTTATTCATGATGCCAAATGACTAGATGAACATTCTTTGCTTCATACAGCCATGATGCAACCTGTTTCAACAGAATATTCTTAAGTATCTCACCAAATGCAAATAAAATATATTCTTTAACAATCAGAAAACTGAGTAATATGTTTACTTGATTCTAGAGTTCAAGCGCCCATGGCACAGAAGGGAATTCAGTGATATTTGAAAGCTGCATGAATTTCCCAACACTAACTACTTCCACACCTAAAGTAACAGGAGAGTTACCTGCTGCATATAAGCATCCTGCTGCTGCTGCTGCTGCTGCTGCTGCTGCTGGTGAGGATGGCGGTGCTGCAAGTGCAGCTGCTGCAGTCGCCAGTCTCCTTGCTGCAGCTGCTGCAGAACTCGGTGCTGCTGCGGGGGCTGCTGAGGGGGCGCTTGCCCCAACGAAATCTCAGGGCTGCTTCCAGGTCTCGGGGCTCCTAAAAGAGGTTTCCAAATACTTTCATTTCAATAAAATGGTTGGAATTTCAAAGCATTCATTTCAATAATCATTTAACCAAGGCATGTATATCCTAACATAGAAACTTCCATAAGCATAGAGTTCCAAGGGATTATTTACTATACTTCTAAGTATCCATGAAAGTTAATTTTGCCAGCTACAGCTCTAAACAAGTCAATGTCTTAGAAATGCTTAATCTTTCATGCTTCATCTCTCCATGAACACACCAGTCCTGCCAGTTTGTTCCACATTTCTCAACTATATCATGCACTATATGAGTCTCTCTGCTAAAATGATTCTCTCCATCTAGAATGCCACTCTCCACCTACTGCAATTCTTCTTATCCTTTCAAGTTTAGCTCAAATCTCTCTTCCTTTTTCCTTCATCTAACACTTCCACTCAGTGACATTTCATGCTGCCTTGCACATATTAATTGCTTACATGGCTATTTCCTAACTAAGGTCCCTGAGGGATGGGGTGATGACTTATTTATCTCTTAGCACCCCAAAGAACCTTTTATATAACAGATATGCAATAAATGCTACTTCAATTAATCTACTGACATTGTCTCCAAAATGGATATTTATTTATAAGCTTCATAAATTTTACTATAGGAAAATCGTATGAATAAACTTTTGAAATTGATGAAAAATAAGATATACACAGCAGCAAAAGAGGAAATGAACTACACTGTAATTTCTATATTCTTTCCCAATGACTTACTGTAAATTCAAATGCAACTATTTAATCCTAAAGGGAAAAACAGGAGGGAGAGTAGAAGAAGGGAGAGAAGGATTCTTTTTCATCAATTTTGATATCTTCATACCTTCCTGGGCCTTAAGTACAACACTCTATGACAATAGTTTTACAACTATTTCTAATTCTTCCAATTATAAGAAAATGTTTGTTCATTTTAATTACTCCTGAAAATATTTATGAAAATATACAGAAGAAAATTAAAACCATAATTCCACCTCACAGACATAACCACCATTAGCCTTTTCAGTGTATTTCTTTCCATTTGGAAAGAGGATTAAAAAGTTAAGCTCCTCAGCTATCCATTCTTCTTTTCGGGCCCTGATATCTACCTGGAGAACACTCGTGGCTGGGGGTGAAGCCCAAACACAAATGAATGATCATCATGCAATAACTCATGAGACTCAACTCTCACCTCACAAACGGTGACTTTTCTTTAGCATCATTCAAGCTGAACAGAGCTCCTTGGTTCTCAAGCCAAGACCACAGAGCACCAGAAAACTCCCAAACAACATCACAAGAATCCCACATGAAAACAATGCTTTGAAGTATGTACATCATTAAGTCCTCCTACTATTATTCCCCATTTTGCAAATGATAAAACTGAAGGCTTAGAGAAGTTAAGTGAGTTCACAAAGTTAAAAATAAGTGATAAACTAGGAGAAAATATTTATTTGGCAAAGCTAATATTCACAATACATAAAAATAAAACCTTCAGAGCAATACAAAATAAAGACAAATCTCATAAAAAATCGCAAGACAATGCACAGAAGAAAACAAATTGCCAGTAATCATATGAAAGAGTACTATTAAGGAATATTAAAGTATAAACAAAAAAGTTTTGCCTATCAATAGGGAAACATTTTTAAAAACCGATACTATCAGGTGTTGACAAAGATAGGAATGAAAAGGCACTCACACTGTTGATGGTAGTATAAAGTTTTGAAGTCCTTTTGAATAGCAATTTAGCAGCATTAACAAATTTTAAATAAGTATACTTTTTAATATCTTCCTCAGAAAAATATAAATCAAAAGTCTGTTATAAGAATGTGTGCCACAGGGCCGGCCGAGTGGCTCAGTTGGTTAAGAGCTCGCTCAAGAGTGCAAGCTTTGAGCAACAGCGGTTCGAGTCCCGGCCCGAGCTGAGCTGCCGCTGAGCTGCCAGCAGGTGGCAGGATGGCTCAGCTAAAAAATAAAAATAAATAAAAAATAAGAATGTGTGCCACAACACTATTAATAATAGCAAATATTGAAAACAAGTTAAATGGTTCTATAAGCTATGGTACATTAATACTATGAAACATCATATACCTATTAAATATTATATGGTAGAGCTATATGCACAATTGTGAAAAGCTCTCCAAAATTTATTAAGTTAAAAACAAATCTAATCGCAGAGAACCATGTATAGTATGAATCCGTGTACTCATACTACATCCGAAAAACCACATGAATTATCTGTGTCTGTATGTATACACACAAGAACATGAAGGACTAGGACTGTGACCAGTTTACCCTGGGGAGAAAAAGAACGATTCTTCTCTGAATATTTCTGGGTTGGCTGAATATTTTAAAAGAGTATATTCACTTCATGCTATTTTCTGTATAATATTTAACGGAGGAAGAAGTGTTAAAAGATGAACATATGTGGGGAAAAGAGTATTATTTTTCCAGCGTAAGCTGGAAGCATGTAGAGAAAGAGAGACGCTGCCCCTGACATGGGGAGCAGGCCCGGCACTCACAGCTAGGTCTTGGTATTCTCCAGGTGAACACAAATAATTTCACTGAACACCAACATCAGTCACTCTGTGACTCTGATGGATCAGGACAAGACCTCTTCACAGTCATGTCTGAACACTGACAAAATCAGGAACATTGTCCAAACCACAAAAGTGACCAAACCTCTCCCTCTCCTGTCTAAGGTGACTGACTGATGCTTCTTTACCAACTGAGGCTTTGGCTTCCCCCCTTCTAGATACAATTGAAGATACCTAACAATATCATATCCCAGCTTCATGACAACTTCCAGCCTAGAGCAAAGCTCTACTTCCTTACAGTCTCACCAAAGCTACTTAAAACAAGCCCAAACCCCTTAATAAGGTTTTTCAAACACCATCTTACTGAGACACCCCCCAAGATGCCCATGGTACGTGGGTAATAAAACCCTTTTGTTCATCTACAAGTTTGTTTCTGGTGGTCTTTGGCTGAAGGGCATTGATACATGATAGACTAATAGCATCCCCAAACCCAAAATGGCAGAAAAAAGAGAAACACTGAATGCTTACTATGAAACAGAATTTTCCTAGATACCACACAACTTGTTATTTACTCCTTATAACAGGAAAAGTAGTTGTTATCCCCATTTTATAAAAGAGGCTAAGAAATGGTAAAATGGTAATTGGACACAAGAGATTTCAAATTCCTCTACTTTCCCCTTTTCCATGGAATACTCCTCCACTGGTACACCTGATCACTACAGAGGTATGCAACAATACTTCAGGTAACATAAACATTATCTAACCTGAGCATATACTTTACTTCATAGTAATAATAGTAGTTAATAGTTAACATTTCTTAAGGACATAGTATGTGGCAGGCATTATATTAAGCAGTCATTTAATCCTTACAACAATCCTATAAGATAGCTATTAGTATTTTCTTAACATATGTTACTAAAAAATGGAAGAAATAGGACTCATATCCAGGTTTATAAGCCTCAAAGTGTGGAATTGTAACCAGTAGCGTACCCTAATTTAAAACAATTTAATTGAAAACATTTTAACATTAAAATAAAACAGACATCATGAAATAAAATGCCAAACAGGGTTTTCTTGAGATGGGACTTCAGGATATATCCCCTCAACCCTTAAGAGAACAAGTTTACTTACTCTCTAATATTAGGGATATTTCCTTGGGGAAATAAGGGTTTTTTTTTTAAAGCTCCACACTATATTATAATGCTTAGGAGATATTTTAGATTAGAAAAACAATTTTCCTCAAAATGAGATGAGAAGACAAATTTCTATGCTATAATGTCCACATGGTCCAAGACAGTCCTCCTTTGCCAAGACTCTAGGTTCAGTGCAAAGACCTATAACTTTGTAAGGCTAGAGTTGCTTTCCTCTTTTAAATACAATACAGAATTTGCTATACTCTTGAGCTTTATTATCAACCACAAACCCTACTAGTTGATGACTCTAGGAATAAGCAAATTATGAGCTTTGTATGCTATGCTCTTATATGCCTATAACTTACCTTTGCCTACAATATAAGGAAAACAATTAGCTGAGTTGATTAGACATCAGCAAGTTTCCTGAAGCATTATGTTATCTATTTCACAATAGCAAGTTTGCTAGCAATTGGCAGGGCTATATTACCTTTTGGTCTGTGGTTACCAAATTCACCAGGAGCAGGGACTTTAACGGGTGTTGCCGAACTTTGAATGGTCAGCACATTGGGAGTGGCAGTAGTGGAGTTGGCCTTTGGTCTTTGTCTTGGTGCGATTGAGGTTTCTGTTGGTCCAATGGTATCTGTTATTCTGCAACAGAAGAACACATTTCATTCAATATTGGGGTTATTTCTAATTTATTCTTGGTTCTATAAAGCATCTATTTCAACAGATGCATTTTAATTATTATGAGGATGTTAGTCTTCTTGGTTCCTCCCTAAGTCTCATTCTCAAGTATTAAATATTTAATGAAGACAGGAAAGTAAATAAATCTAGTCATTTTCGTTAAACCAGTATGCTACACCATTCAGTCTGCCACTGAAGCTGGCAAAAAGAGTGCAAGATTGCTCTTACGGAGATGAAATACAGGAAACGAACAGAAACCTTATCATTTTTTGGGACAAAACCAATAGCCAACTCTCTGAACCAACTAGAGAAATAAAATAAAAAATAACAAATTAACAATCTTCCTTAGCAGCTTGAACTCTAGGCTTAACAAAAGAAAAAAGAAAAGATTATGCCCTAGGACATGTAAAACAAAAGAAGCCAAAGCTTTTAACAAGTGGAGCTACTTGCTCACGTTCAACCTCTTTTTTTTTTTTTTTAAGATTTTATTGGGGAATTGGGGGGATGGGAATAGTGCTGGGGAATTGGGGGAAGGGGAACAGACAAGTTGCTGTCGTTTTCAGTCTTCAGTCTAGTTGTGGAGGACGTGGCTTCACTGGCCCATGTTGGTATTATCATTGCGCTCTTCCTGGGTGAGACAGATCAGTCGCCGGCTTCTGGGCGGCCGCTCATGGTGCCTCTTGGCAGCTCATGCTGGCTGCTGGCTGCCAGCCACACACGGTAGCTTATGGCAGCCCACTGCAGCTCCACTGCAGCCTATGCCGTCGCCAGTGACTCGCAGCAGCCCAGCTCCAGGTCGAGCTGTTGTTCACCATCTAAGCTGTAGAGGGTGCAGTGTCACTGGCCCCCATGTGGGATCTGAACTCAGGCCCTGCTGCTCAGAACTGGCGTCCCAAGCCAACTCTTAACCAACACACCACTCGACTGGCCCACATTCAACTTCTTAAATATTCAACTTTGCTTTATTTAAAACACTGAGTGGAAATTATATAAAAATTTCCCACTAGGACTTAGTTTAGGCCACAGGCATGGGCGGTCAAATGGTAAGTATAATTTGGAAAGCAAGAGACACTAAATATAATTTAAGAAGACACAGATATTTGCTTTTCTCTTAAAAAAAAACAATAGGAAAAATCTTTAACATGCATATTTACTAACTTTTGCTTTCTATAAATTCAGTACAAAAACTCAAATAATTTTTAATACTCATATGCTCACTTTTCAACAGGATTGCAATAAAATATCTTTACCAAGTTCCCTGAGCATATTTTCAAGTAATTAAATACTTAAATTTTTTGCATGCATATGCTTTATTAAGTGCACATCTGCGGCCTCTGGAGAAAGTACTGTGAACCATAAGTGCACAGACAGACCTACGCTTCTTTCTTATATCTGTATGTGCCACAAGAGGGAGCCCTGTTTACAACTATCTTTCTAAGATAGTAAGTGAAATTGAATCAAAAGATTTTAGACAATTGTAGAGATACATTCTAAATATAACATTTATGTTTTAGATGGGATGGGGATGGTACAAGTCATATTACAATTGTATACATATAACCAACTATTTAGATATCATTTTAATGATAATCAAATATTTATTGAATTCAAATTATGGATGTGGCACTAAAACCAATGCTGTACTCCCTATGTTCAACTAAGTTGGAGGAAACATTGTATACAATCTTTCTATTTGTCTATCCATTCTTTATTAAGCAGGCAGTATAGGCCAGGCCTCTCACCCTGCCTCGGTACCGTTCTAAATCGCTCCATAGAGATTCACAAAACACAAGTATAACAAACCTCTGAAAAGCATATTAAAGTTCTGCAGACTTTGATTAATCTAGTGTTTCCTAATTTATTTCACCAATGTATCAATATCTAATATACAACTACTGATAGCCAGAAAACACAGTACAATAGTTTGTCTTCAAAGAATTTACAGTATACCTACAGAGTTAGGGCATGTGTTCATAAAAATATAATAAAATTTAACACAGTAAAAATAATCAGTGTCACGCTAATGCTGTCAAGGTTCTTGGAGGAGTAATTCTACCTTTATCGTAAGCTGGCTAGAGAAGGTTTCAGGTAGGAACTGGAGATGAAAAATAAATATGCTTTCATTAGTGAAAAGAACCTGAGCATTCTGTGTGAAGAAATGGGAAGAAAATGCCTGGACAGATTAGGCAAAGTGAAGACATGAACTTGACTGAAATGAAAGACTGAGTAATTACTAGTCTCACGCTGCTGCACGGGCTCTTCTGCACCGTTACAACATAGACACACAACTGTTCTCTCTGCTTTCCTTCTTTTCTTTCCTCCTACCACCTGAGCAATCTTCCTAAAACACACACTCTCTCTCCTTTTTAAATCCTTCAGTGTTCCATCTGCCAGGACAGTGATTCTCAACCGTTCTACCTTTCAGATATGTCACATAAGCTTCACGTGTTTAACAGTCCCAAGAGCGGGTGCAGATTTTTAGGGGTGGAAGGCGGCTTTTAAGAAGTAAAGCAAACAATGCCACAGGCTGAAGGCAAAGCAGATATTCATAAAAGCTTGTTTTAATGTCAATAATGAAAATATTTAAATATTTCTCACCTCCCACCACCCCCATGGAAATATGCCTTTTACATGAAAAAAAGGCTAACTTATTTTTTTATTAGGTTTTACATACATTTAGATTTTTTTCAAGTTCTTTACTGATATTACTGATATAGTATTTATACAGAGGATGCCAAAAAAATGTGTACACTTCTCATGAAAGGAAAACTGTATTAAAATTGTAATACTCAACATATACCGATAACAAAAGATGAATACAAGTCACATTTGACTCCTGCAATTACAAGAGGTGCTCAGAGTGGTTACCATCAGTGTCCCAACACTTCCGATTTTGGCAAACTACTGCTTGAACAACGCTGACCAAAGTGTCCACTTGTATGCATTGTTTTGGCACCCCCGGTATTTTGATCAATGAACCTTATTTTTTTTAGATACATAATGTATAGATTTTTAACATACTATGAATAGCACTGAATTTCAGCTATGTTAACTATTTCATTTACTTATAATTGTATAGCTATAACTTGTGTCACGGTGGAAACATAAAGCATTCTTATTCAGCTGACTCATGCTTTTGTAAATCTATATTTATCTACTTTCTTAAATATTTATTCATTGACAAAATAATTATTAAAAAAAACACAAGTAACAATAAAATTTAACTGACAATTCTACAATACTTCATAATTACCATTCAACTACACAGCAGCTGCTAACTACAGCTAGGTCATAGCATAGATAGGACACGCTGTTTGTCAGGCTGCATTCCTGCAAGTTAGATGTAATTCACTGCTTCGTCTCTTAATAATACTTTAAAATTCAAGTGAACAAAGATAATATTTTTACAGTGGTGCCATATTTTTTTAAAACTAAGTCATTTCCAAATGGTATTTTAACAATTTATAAATAATAGATTATTTATAACACATCTCACAACCAGGTCCCAAATAGAACTGAACACTGAACACAAAGTTGCAAAAACTGGCCCAAACGCCCAAGGCCAAATTCCTCAGCTTGACACATAAACCAAGTTGCTCCTCACTTATTTACCTACCTCTTCAGCTTCACTGCCCACCATTCCCTTTTGTCCCGTGCTTCAGCCTTGCAGTTTTACAAAGGCCATACTTCTCACCTGAAGTGTCTGCCTGCTATAATTTCACTCCCATCATTCCAGGTGATGGCCTACTATCCCTCAAGCAACAGCTCAGCACCCCCCTCACCCCAGGGAAAGGATTCTTTCCGTGCTCCTGTTTTCTCTGCTCCAGGTCTTTTTCCTTCCTCTACTCTGAGTTGCCTGATATCTATCAGCTTGGAATTCTCTACTTTTCTATATTCATTAGAATGTGGGCTCCTTGGGAATAAACACTGTTTCTTTTTGTTTGCATTTCCAGTATCTATATCTTGCATATAACAGGTACATGACAAATGTATTTTATGTCATATAAAATACTTCATACAGGTAAAATACAATACAAAAAAGTTGTGACCAAGAAATCTCACCATATGTAACATTATACCTGATATTACATAATAACATATAATATGATAATCTAAAATACAGTCCTGCTTATTTACTATTAAACTCAAAAAAGGCATAAGAAAAAAAATTAACCATTAATTCAATCATTAATCAGATTCAGGTATTAACCTACATAATTAAACTTACTAATGAAGTACATAACTATGAAAAATGATTTAAATAAAACATTATATTTCTTTACCAGTCTTAAAAGTATTATCATTATAAGCATTCATTAAAAGTTATACATAGTAATACACATTGTAAATGTGTTAAAATACATAAAATAGTTTATGAATTTAGAATATTCTAGTTTCCTATAAGAGCTATTTTTTCTTGCCTTAAATTTAAAAAAAATCACACTAACTATACGCTCAAAACATAGAGTTGTCATGTGATGAATAATGACAACATCCCCTCAAAATGACCCAATGTAAATCATCAGTTACATAATCACTCTTTATTGCTGTGAGTGAGCAGTTCAACTGTTACTGATGTCAAACCCTTTCTCTAATATAAAAATGTTTATTTTGTACTCGCTATCTAAACTCTACACCATATGCAATAAGGAACACAACATTTTTTGTGGGATGTAGGTATTTAATTAATTACATTTGCTAGGATTAAAAATGTGAACTACCCCCCTTTGTAAAAAAGCCTTTTCAAATTTCGGCATAGCTTTGCCTACCTGGCTTTTATTTGGCTTTTCCTAGAAGCTGCTTCACTAGCAGTCATCGGTTCAGGAAGAGCTGAAGGAATAGGAGAATTCTGGGCAGAAAAAATAAAACTTGTCATTTTAATTTCCACTGTATTGCAGAAAGCTTTACTTAAATGCTATGGATATATGCTGAAACTTTAAAAGTACTCTCTGTGAGATACTTGTATATTACTTTCACCTCAGATACCTACAAATTGTTCACACATATTTACCAGATCTAACTTACAAATATATGCATGTTATACAAATGTCACTTTCATATTCATGTGCCACAGAAACTCTTCAAAAATGAACAGAACAAGCAACGTTCTCCACAACTAGACTGAAGAACAAAAGGACAGCAACTTGTCTGTTCCCCCTCCCCAATTCCCCAATAAAATCATTTAAAAAAATAAATAAATAAAAATGAACAGAACAATATCATTATATCCACTTTACAAACAGGCAAATCTTGGCTAAAAAAGAAGGATTATATTAATACTTGTAAGTCAAAGATTTTTTTACATTTTGGAAAAACGAGCAAACACCAAGCATACAGGTAAAGTGTTGTCTCTACAGATTGCAAATAATTTTCATGACACTGCTGGTAAAATCTAGCAAACAAGAGCAGAGGCATGACTCATTTGTTTATGTTCTATAATGTTTGGCTTACAGCAGGTACTCAATAAATGCTGGCTGAATGAAAAGCTAAAAATCTCCAGTCAAATGTCAAATCAAGCTCCTTTCATTACTCAAATGTTAGAACTGCATGACTTTCAGCTTCAACAAAGAATATATTGGGTTGTCGGAAAAGTCATGACGTATTTTTTGTTTTTCGTTGCAAAAATGCGTCATGACTTTTCCGACAACCCAAAGTACACTGACATAGTAAGGACTTCAGAAAACACTAAGAAGAGGTACCAACTTCCTCCTTTTTTTAGAGGTGTGGATTGCATTATACACAAAGGAAAACCTGTAAGATCGAGTGAGGCCAGACTGATCTTTACAAAGTTGAGAATGGCTTAAAATCAGTGATGATTCTGGACCTTTATCAAAAGTAGCAGAGACATGCCATACCCAGTTAATCTGATACGGTAAAGTACAGCGTGCAGACAGACACTGAATACAACTCAAAGCCTTTGAATGATATTAGCTATTACCAACTCAGCACTTTCCATAGACTAGCCACTGGGTTTTACATTTATTATTTGAAGTCCTCATCATTACTATCCCTGTTTAATAGAAAAAAATCAAATATTAAGAAACTTCCCAAAATACATCATCCCTGTGAATCCGTGAGTTCCACATCCGTGGATTAACAAACCCTGGATTAAAAATACGAAAAAAAAAATGTTATGTTGTTGCTGATGTGTATTAATAGTAGTTAGGCCTATGATGGTTGCATCTGTATTGATGTACAGACTTTTCTTCATGTTATTATTTCCTAAACAATATAGTATAATAACTATTTACATTGTATTACATATTATAAGTAATCTAGAGATGATTCAAAGCATATAGGAGTATCGCAGAAGTTACATGCAAATACCATGCTGTTTTATATAAGGGACTTGAGCATCTGCAGATTTTGGTATCTATGGGGGGGATCCTGGAACCAATCTCTAACTGATACTGAGGGATGACTATATATAAAATTAGTCACTGATAAAGACAGAATTGAGCCCAGGTCTCTCCATTTACAATGCCAATGCTCTTTACACCAAAGGTAACCAAACTTTCTAGGTGTACAGAGTGCTTAGTGTCTCAGTAATTTCTCATGACACTCCTAGTTCCCCCCACCAAAAAAAATCTAAGTCCTGTTTTTTTGTTTTTGTTTTAATATTGACCCAAACAATGTGTTGTTTGTGCTGTGTCAGACAGATGTCACTGTGTTTCTCTCAAATATACAAAATATCATGCAGTGCCCCCAAGTCTACTGTAGCTCCCCAGAGCACTTCAGTACAGAATTTGGCAGCTGTAGCTTTATATCAAAAATGCTAATCACAAACACACTATTAGACTACTTGTCATGAAACAAATAACTCTGAAAAGTGTGTATATATGTGTTTACAATGGATTCTAAATTCACCTACCACTTTAAAAACTACTTACATTAATATTGGAGACTGGACAATCCTTTTTGGCAAATTTAAATGCAAAATAGGACACTTGAAATATATCAGGTCTACGCTCTGGATCTGGTTCAAGCATGAATCCTGCAAGAATAAATAAAAATGTTGGGTTTCACTGAACACAGAAACTAGTTAGGGGCACATTCAAACATTATATATATTTCCATTCTAAGATCAGTGATGATTCTAACAAATTTTGTTAGTTGTTTATAGAAAATATAGAAAATATTACTTATGTATGAACTTAAAACTTTATGCCACACTAAAGACAAATCAGTCACAGAACAGCTCTGCACTAGAAGTAGATGAACAAATACAAATATTCTTCTGAGAAAGTAACACAAAAGAAAAAATGAGCTTAGTGAACACTGGGGAATTATTCGTGAAAGTTCCAGGGCCATAGTAGGGATCCTTAATTTCATGATTATCTAACACCTCTACAACTTTTTAAGTGATCCTGAATCACTGAGAAAAGACTAAATTGTGTGCATTACAATCTATTTAACAAAGTAGTACAGAGTTGGCAGTATAGTTTTCCAAAAACATGCCTTCTTCCCATACTAATGCTAACGGTATTCACCACAGTTCTGTATTTCAGCATGTTATACATATCATGTTCAGAAATATGAGCTGAGTTTTATGGCTTTATTATGAACAGATTTTACACGTACATCCTTACAGCACTGCTTGAAATGCCTGACCTTTTTCCTAACTGCAATGACCAATACCATTTGTCTATTTCTTGGGTGACTTGTTAATTTACAATTTCAGAAGAAGGTTGACATTTATACTCAATTCTGTAACTGAAAAATTCATATTTTGTTAAGATAGCTCCATGTTCTCACTGATTCATTGACTAACTCTAAGTTCTTACAATGTTCAAATCATTTTTAAACCTATTTGGAATGTAAGATTTACAGCATTAATTAAACAATATTCTGAAATTTGCTAATAAAATTACAGAGAGAGTAATCAAAGTATATAAATGGCTGAATTAAAATTATAAATAAAAATTAAATCCTCTTTTCAAATTTAAGTAATTGTTAAATAATGTATAATACATCTCCAACAGCATGATAAACTTATTTTGGTTAAAAACACAGTGTTTGGCAAGTGACAGAATAAACTTAGCAGAATGTTATTTGGGAAATTATGACCTCAGTTTTTAAAATATTCTGCATATAATGTGATTTTATGTACTTAAAAAGGATAACATATATAACTTATCGAATTGATTTTTTATTATTTTATTACCATTGTTAGATGGAAATAACTAAAAACATTTAATTCTAATATTTATTAGATCATATTCAACCTCATTCCAGAAAAGATTTGAGGAATCTACAAGGTCTATTTTATTCTCCTAAATCACATTTTTTCTTGATACCAACAGATATTAAATGTTTTAAAAGTAACATTTGTGGGCAGGCCGAGTGGCGCGATGGTTAAGAACTGGCTTGGGACGCCAGAGGCCCCGGTTTGGATCCCACATATGAGGGCCAGTGACACTGCCCTCTGCAGCTAAGATGCTGAACAACAGCTCAACCTGGAGCTGGGCTGCTGTGAGTCGCCGGCGACGGCGTAGGCTGCAGCCCCTGTGGCAGTGGGTTGCCATGGGCTGCCGTGTGTGGCCAGCAGCCAGCGTGAGCGGCCAGCAGCCGCAGTGAGCGGCCGTCCAGAAGCTGGCAACTGATGTGCCTCACCCGGGAAGAGCGCAATGATGGTGCCAACTTGGGCCAGTGAAGCAACGTCCTCCACAACTAGACTGAAGAACAAAAAACAACAGCAACTTGTCTGTTCCCCTTCCCCCAATTCCCCAGCGCTGTTCCCATCCCCCAAAATCCCCAATAAAAATCTTTAAAAAAAAAATAAATAAATAAAATAAAAATAAAAGTAACATTTGTCCATTATATGGGGATAAATTTAAATAGATTTTTAACAATAAATGCTTATTCAAATAATTTTTTAAAACCAAACAAATCAAGAAATTTTTCTATTTTTCTCTTCCAACAATTCAGTTTATTTGGCTTTCAAAACCTAATTTCAGCAGTAACTAATTATAAATATTTATTCCTATAAAGGACTTGATGTAGCATACAAACTATAAGATTTTTTAAATATATGAGAACTTTAAGACTAATGGAAAAATAATGGCTGAGAAAAAAAAAACAACAACAACAAACCAAGATGATGATGTCAGTAAAGAAACTGTATATGATTTGGTCTTACATACTTAGGCTGCAAATTTAGATCTCTGCTTTCTAGCTGTTGACACAAATAGGACAACATGATCCATTACATGAATCACTGTGTCTAATACAAAAATAAACCAGGTGCTAAGAAAAAGCACTATTCCTGATACCAAAAGCAAAGAATAAGTTCTCCTTTGAGTCTTTCTGAAGACGGCTCACACTGCGTGAATACTACCTTTAAAGAACTGCAATGAGTAACATAGGGTAATGTCTTATATACACTCCTTCCATGTGGGCCAGTGACATAACACCTAAATGCAGTTCAGTAGAAGAAATTCTATAGGGTAGAGAACAGTACGGAATGAGAATACACTTCTATGGCCTGGCTTAATCTAGGAAAAGCTTTTTAAGTATCTAGAGAGGAACAGGAGGACCCTTCAGGCAATCCTGCATATATTTCTATTCTTTCGTAGTGGATGAGAAGCACTGAGGGGAAATAACGACATTTGAGATTTTATGTTCTCTATCCAATATCTGTATAGGTAATTCTATCTCTCAAGTTAAGCATAGCATGACATCCTCTAATGATCAGGTAGCTAGGCTGTGGGTAGAAATGATATCACTTTATAAGCAAACAAAAGGAACTCTTAACTCCCCTGGCTCATGTTTCCAAGTGGGAATGCATCTGTGAGAGTCAGTTTAGTTTGTCTAACTGTACTGATCCCATTTATGTGACATAAAATCAGTTTAAAGGGTCATGACTAGCACTTGTTTTAATAAAGTAAAACAATATGTTAGAGTGCCTTAATGTGGTAAGCATAAGCAATGTCACATGAAAGTTGTTCACATGCACGTGTGTGTGTATACCAGGTGATAATTAAAATGTATTTATTACTGTGGATCACAGTTGAACAGTTTGAAAACTACTGTGCTGGTGATCTCTTATTACTATAACTCATTCCCCTCCAGGGAAAGACAGCTATTTATCTAATTGTTAGACTAGGAAAAATAAGGGTGGGGGGGCACCTACACATGCCCACGCCCATCTCTGTGACTCTTTCTTTCAGAACGGTTTACTCTTAGCACACATATGTTCTCTGTGAAACCATGTCTTGCAAGTGGTTTGCTTCTCTGGAAGAAGTCTAAGGTTTTCCAGCTCTGCCTATGACTGGGTGTGAGTAAATCTGGGGATTGAATACAGGTTAACAGGCTCATTTGGCATCAGATCTAAATTTCGTTCTGTAATCCACTTTATCAGTTGACAGTTTTATCTGACGAACTCCTGTACCCCATCTCTGATTTGACTCTAAATTCAAAGTATGAAGAGGCTGAAACCACAGGTAGAAAGAATATGACTACATTTTTATCTCTGAATATTTTTATACTGGATATTATTAGCCATTAAAAAAGAAAAAGAAAACAAACTAAGTAAGGCATCTTTAAGCATTTAAATTAAACAATATAATTTCCCAAACTGTCCTAAAGAATGGGTTGCAAAATGTGCTCCTAGACCACTGAATGGTAGAATCTGAAGGGCAGCTCTCACCCAGCTAAACACTGAGGCACATCTAGCAAGGATGACAACTGCAGTTTCTAAGTAGTTGATCCAAAGCCGTTTTCATGATAATTAAACCTCAATTCTAGTATTTTATTAACTCCTACTTCATGACAATAAAACTGTATCATCTACAAAAATATGCTCGAGGGAAAAGAGTGAATTAAGGAAAACATCTGTCCAGTTCATTCTAAGACATTATGTTTAAAAAAAAAAAAGAAATAAAAATAGAGAAGCTAGAATACACCCTTGTTTACTTAACTTAAAAGGATCATGTGAACCATCATGGGACCAGTCTCACTGTCCCTGATTCTACTGAAAATATAAAATTGCCTTTTAAAAAGTTATCCACATAGAAATGAAAAGATATTTCTCTGCTACTCTTAATTGGGTGAATCTTTCTATTGACATAAATACCACTAATACAACCTGAGAATACAAAACAGTCTCAGCATTAAAGTCGGTGTATGATTAAACCACAATATTTTCGACTGATGTATAAGACATATCTGATTAAAAAACACTTATCTGAGGCTGCTGAATTAATTATGTTTGTACTAATTTTACATAGGAATAAGTACAACATCCACACATATTCCAACAAAAAGAGCAGCTGAAGGAGCTGCTGCTGCTGTAGCAGCGGCCAAATTAAATCATGACTTAATAAGGGACTCAAACCAAAAGTTAAATAAAGGAGTTCCCATTCAGTTACGAAAAATGATGGACCCATGCCTGGGCCTAAGTAAAAGTTAAACCGGCATCTTTAATCTAACAGTTCAGTAAATTTAATAGGAAAATACTTTGGGTACAAGTCTCAAAAGAATGTTCCTGCATAAAATTTAATTTTTTTTCCTTCCAAAAAGACACTTTTTCTCTGCAACAGACTTCTACTTATAACACTTAGAGTAATTTACTTGAAAAGAGAAACACCCACTCTAATTTTGCAACCACAAATACGTCAAGCATTAACTTGTTATTTTTACCTGTTAACCTATGGAGATTATTATAGAAACACGTTAGGTATATATGTCCTACATACCTTATTCTGTGGACTACTAAAATGAAACCTAATTTAACAGCCATCATAAATGTCCATCAATGGATGAATGGGTAAAGAAAATGTGAGAGAGAGAGAGAGAGAGAGAGAGAGAGAGAGAGAGAGAG